>NW_005842511.1:676496-678603 GCF_000455745.1 Alligator sinensis | reverse complement strand
TCCACACCTTGCCAATGGAATAGATGTTATGTCTCATTCTAATTATGATCTGGTCCCTTTTTGCCCTCTCGGAGCCTCCTCAGTCACACTGCCACCTCTCTGGGGCTCCCCAATAATGCCCCCTCCTCTGGGGCTTCTCAGCAACTGCCCCCTCTCTGGGGCTCCCCAGTAATGCCGCCCCCTTTCCAGGGCTCACCACGCCTGCACTGGGGCTTCTCAGTAACTGCCCCCTTTTCTGGGGCTTTCACCCCCTCTCAGGGCGCTCCTCAACACTGCTGCCCCCCTCTCGGGGCCTTCTCTGTCAAGCCGTCCTCTCTGGGCTCAACCTGCCCGCACTGGGCTTCTCAATAAGGCCATCCCCTCTCTGGGGCTCACCATGCCCTCACTGGGGCTTCTCAGTACTGCCCCCTCTCTGGGGATTCTCAACTGCCCTTCTCTAGGGCGGGGGCCTATACACCCCGAACGCTGTGCCCTCACTGGCACTGGGGTCCTCACACTCCTCTGTGAGTCCCCTATGAGGCCTCCTGCATCCCCTAATAGCCTCTCCCAAACTACCGGTCACAAACAACAACATAAACCCGAGCCCTTCGGCTATAACATAAACAGAAGCCACCTGGCCCTAACAACATTCAGTCCTACCAGCGACCCTTTAACTGTCAGCAATGTTGGACGCTGCTCCTGTATCAGGCTTTTCCTCTCTCCCATGGCAGAGAGCTCCTTCCTCTTTGGCAGTTGGCAGGGAACTGCCTCTGGCCCCAGCCCCTAGGGTTTATAAGGGATCCAGGCCCTGCCCCTTCTGGTCAGCTAACCTTCCCTGGTTGCCCTGGCAACCCACAGCTGGGCTTCTTATTCCCTGCTAGGTCTTCCTCCCTAGCAGTTTTCCCCTCTTTGGGAGCAGGGCACCTCAGTGGGAATACTCAGGGGGAATATTCTGTGCTTTTCCTGCAGGAACACCAAACAGATGAACACGGTGCCAGTGAGGACTATCTTCAAAAATGTGTACCTGGTGTGAGACCTCTTTAAGCTTATTCACCAAGAGGGCCTGTCATTCATCCTCCTGTCCCTTGACCACGAGAAAGCATTTGAAAGGGTGGATCATGGTTACCTCACAGGCATGTTGAGAAAATTTGGCTTTTGTTCCCATTTTATGTTGTTTCTCTGAGTGCTGTATGCCTCTGTAGAGTGCATGGTCAAACTCAACTGGATGCTGATGGAGCCCATCCTGTTTCAGAGGCATTGCCTTCTATCAGGCCAGCTCTACACCATTTCCCTCAAGCCCTTCCTCTGCCTCATTTGCAAGCAGATTGCTGGACTGGTGCTCCAAGAGCCAGCCATGAGGGTGACCGTGTCACTGTATGTTGTTGATGTGTTCCTCACCATTCAGGACCCAGGTAACCTGGAGCAGGTGGAGGCCCATTGATCCATCTACTCATTGGCCTCCTCTGTCTGGATCAACTGGGTCAAGAGCTCTGGCCTGATGATAGGTGATGGGTGGCAGGTGGACTCACTCCCACCCATGATCCAGGGCATCTGCTGGGGCATGGGTTCACTGCTGTACCTGGGACTCCACGTATTCTCCAGACACCCTTCTCTGACATGGGACTGGCACCAGCCAAAAGGTTGCATGCACGGGCAGGCCTGCTGCAGTGTCTGTTCCTCTGTGGGAGGGTGCTTATCCTGTTCATGTTCTGGCATTACTTTAACACCTTGCCTATGCCCTCGGAGCTCCTAGTCAGGCTCCAGAGATGGGTGCTTGGGTTCTTCTGGCCAGGATGGCACTGGGTCTCTTCAAGAAGGTGGGAGCCTCCTTTGTGGGAGGGTAGGCAGGACCTTATATGCCTATTCCACTAGGTTCACATCTTCTGCCTGTAGCCCCTACAGTGGCTCCTGTATGGTGCCAGTAGTGATGTGGCGTGGAGCGGCTTTGTACACACCTTCCTCTGCTAGCTCCAAGGGTTCCAATATGCCTGCCAGCACTTCTACCTATGATGTTTCCCTAACCATGACTTGGAGGAGCTGTTGGAGTTTTACCAGGACCTCCTCAGTCTGGTCTCCACTCTAGGTCTCCAGACAGGCTCACCTAAGGCACCGACTGTCTTGCCAAGCC
>NW_005842511.1:663116-676465 GCF_000455745.1 Alligator sinensis | reverse complement strand
CCCCGACTGTCTGCCAAAGCCACTGCTGAAAGATCGGCAGCTGGTGGTACCAATGATGGAGGTACGCTGAAGGATGGTCCTGGTCAGCATCACCTGTACTGGCGATGGATTAGCCTCCTAGGCTATGCCAGGCGGGACTGGAAAAATATATCTGTGCTAGCCCATCACATGGAGCTGCCCACACTGTGTGCACCCTTCCATCTACTCCAGGTGACCAAGGCCACCCTACGAGATACTACTCTCACCTACATTCCCCAGGTCCTGGCTGAGGACAGTCCTCACTACTTGGTATCCCCTATCCCTGCCTCCCCCTCATCCCAAGCTTGCCGTGGGACCCCTGCCTTGGCAGCAGAGGCAGATTAAGGTGTATTGGGGCCCTGAGCAAACACAAAATTGGAGGCCCCCTTGCCTCACAGGAGCTGGGTTGTGGTGGGGGGGAGGGGCCCCTTTCCCTCCTGGTGCTGGCTGGGGAGGCTGGGTGGACCCTGCAGGGCTGGGGGTGAGAGAGGCACATGCTTACCTCTTCTTCCTGCTCCCCTCCCCCCACAGCCAAACATGCATACATGCACACACACAGGCATGCACACAGACACAGGTGTGCACTCTACTCTCACTCACTCATTGCACATAGACACACAAGCTCTTTCTGCCATGAACACAGACGCACACAGACAGACAGACACAGAGAGACAGACATACACACCCAGACACACTATCCCCTCTCAGGACCTCCTCCCTCCCCAACTCTTGATCACACTGAGCAGCCCCCTGCCTGCCCCCTACCACAAGCCACCCACAGCTCTATCTAGCTCCCTGTCCCAGCCCCTATTACATTTAGCTGCAAGGAGCTGCTGCCTGGCTTTGTCCTTTGTGGCTGTGCATACGCATGGGGCAGAGTTGGGCTGGGAGCACCACACTGTGTCCCTGAGGACAAGTGGCAGTGCTGGGCAGGGTGGCTACAGGGGGGAGGGCAAAGATGGATTTGGGGGGGGCTATGGCCAGCCCCTCAAGACCTCCCAGTGCCGCTTCCTACCCGTCCGCAGAGGCACAGTGCTGTGTGCCCAGCCTGGCCCTGTCCCCCTGCCTCCCATTGGTGGAGGGACTCCACTTCTGGCTCTTGAAGAATCTGAGATAAATATTATCCTTTCTAGTAGCTTTTCCATTTCAGTGGCTGTAAGGGCCTTGTTTGGTCCCTCTATTGCATCTGCTGATAGTAGTAGTAGTGTGGGGCTTTATCAGATATTTAGAATGAGCTCTTTGTAGAACTGCTGCCTGATCAACTTGTCATTTTCAGTCCTGAGTTATGTGCAGTGTCCACCATTCATTGACCCTTTTTTTGTTCTGATGGTGCATTTTTTTCCATATTTGTGACTAACTTGAGAGAGACTTTGCAACTGGAATGAGTGAATTCAAGATCCTTCACTCTGCCTGTCTAAAGTGATTCTATCACTTTAGATAGGCAGAGTTATGTGATTCTATTTTGCTTTTGCTGTGTTAGGATCATCATTCATCTTTGAAGGGTGCTTGTGTCTTTCATTTTCAGCAAGGAGTACAGACTTTCTTTATTCTCAGGGCATATATTTTATGGCAGCGTTGATGAAGAAAGTGAAAGCCAGTGGTTGTTTTCTGGAATCAGTTTAGTAAGATATGCTCCTTCAGTAGTTTGTGGTATGTGCAATCCGGTTTACTTTTGTGGAAATTCCACGGTGGTTTTCACATTTAATAAACATGATGCTATTATTACATGTTACTGATAAATACAACGAAGGTCATCAAAGAGACATTGACTTACTGATCTCTGTATGATTAACAATATGGAATTGGCTAAGTCTTTATCTGGGACAAATAAAACACTGAGCTCTACCAACTTAATGTGACAGGCCTTCCACATTCTCAAGGGGAATAATGTTGATGATGTTATATAAGACATTCATACTCTAGTATTAGGTGAAGTTTTCTTCTATGTTAAGTGTAATGTTTTAAAAGTGGTAAAATTTGTCAAACTTCTGCTTTCCTTCTTTTAAAGAACTTTACAAATGTCAGATGAATATGGATTCATATTGAGACATTTTGCACAGCATTGAAATGTAATGGAGTGAAATGGTTTGATTCATCTGTACTTACTTTCTTTGATACTAGATATTTTTTTTAACAAAATCACTAACTCATTATACTTCTTTCTTTTTTTTAAACACCAGTGCTAACTGTCAATTTAAGCAACATAAGTAAGCTGCAGACCAATTTCTATAATATATCCTTTGAATATCACATCACAATATATTGTGGGTACATGAAACCATACAAGCTTTGGGCAAATAGTTTCTTTAATAATCCAGGGACACCTCCAATTACTATATCCATGTGGTGCCTCTGAGTGTATACATTTTTTAAAAAGATAATGAAAACACGGTTAGCTTATAACAGTATTCCTCTGACTGAATCACTCTTTTGAACTAATTCATTCAAAAGAAAAAGAAATTTTAATCAAGGCCCTTTTTTTGGTCAAACTATTGCTTTCCCTGCAAGACTTATTTAATTTTAATTATGTAATAATGTGCTTAATAACAATAATTGGGTTTTAATGAAAATCTTGTCTGAGTAAAGGCTTCAAGGGAGATCTTGAAATTCTTTTTAATGCCAAATATAGATATAGCACATAATGTAGTTTTACCATGTAGCCTTTAGCAAAGGAATCTGTTATTACAGTGTTGCTCATTTTCTTTCCATAAAATAATTTTGTGTATGAGTGATTTGTACTTTGTAAGTACTATCCTATGCTTCATGGGAGAAAAAAGTGTCATTGACTTCTTAACTTTAATTTAAAAAAAAAATCAAATTGCATTACTGTTGTTACTGCTTATTGTGTCCCACATCTGGTCAGAATCCTTTTTCTACCTTGGAAAATCGGGATAGTCCATTTAGACTTAAAACGCTTTTGTCTTAGTTCATGAAGACATTAAAATTTTCTGGCCAAAATGCAGAAGAAAAGCACAGCTGTAAATGGGAGCCCCTGGGGCTCCATTGAAAGCTAAACAAAATTGGTGTCACCTCCTATGAGCTTTTCCAAATATGGGTTAGGTTTAAAGTGAGAGAGGAAAGAAGAATTAAGAAGAATTAGAGGGGTAGAGAGAGAGGGGTGAGGGAGGAAGGGAGAGGGTTCTTTTGAATGCAAAGATATTTGAACCTTTACAGGGTTGTCTAAAATAGCCATGTTAGCAACCTGATTCGATCTGGTACCCACTGAGACAAGTGGAAAAAGCTCTTACTGCCTTCAGTGATGGAGGATTGGGGATTAATCCTGTGTCATTTAATTCCTTAATGTTTTACATATCTTCCACTGAATGAATGGACAGTAGTTGTCAAATGAACACAAATAGTAGGCTTTGTTCCTAACCCTTGTTCTGTTTTAATGGGATTTCCTTGGTCAATATTAAAATGTGTAAGTGATTTATAAACTGGAGTCCATAAGGATAATTAATGATGATGCCATACCATTTTTCACTTGGCAGATATAGAAAAACATGAAACTACTTGCTTCGGTGGGCACATATCTGAGATGCAAAGATTGCACTGTTCGTGCTTGTTTAAATTTGGTTACCATTGAAGTAAATTGAATCTCCTCCATTGCATATACACTTTGTGCTTCCCTGCCAGCTCAGGAGTAAAATGGCAGTAAAAGAACTGTTAACAAGAAAACCCTTAAATTCAAGCCTGCTTAAACACCAGAATGCTTGGAATCAAAACACTTTCTGAAGCATAATGAAAACAAAGTAGAAAACCTCTACCTACTCCTTGAAGTTCCAACAGCAATCCTAAAGAGCTCTATGTTCTTTGTGAGACAATTACAGAGAGGCTTGCTATCCCTAAATATAACATTTTCATTTTGAAATCCTTTTACTTGAATGCTACAGCTTAACTGGCAAGATATGCTGTTTAGTCACAAAACAATGATGAGTCTTTCTTTGCCTTACACTTAGGTCAAGGAGAAATGTTTGCTAAAGTGCTATCAAAATTAATACTTGAATACAGAACATATATATATATGTCAGAAAAAAATTACATTGTGGCATATTAACTAAATCTGGGGGACTAAATAACTCTTAAAGTTGTATTTTTTGCAAGTTATACAAATATGTTGCTTTGTTTCAGAGCCTCGAAAATTGTCACTGAGCCACATTTATTCCTTTTACAACTCTACTGAGGTTAACGGAACTAACAATATATTAATGTACTATTTTTGTTATAGATATCTTTCTCCCTTGGGTCTAGCATGGTGCTGAGTGTTCCTAGAGTGCTTTTACACTGCCTTTGTGTCACATCAAGGAGTACCACTGTGAAGCATGTCCCATCGCCATATTCTTTGTTTATTCATGCCAACTCCTGAAAATGATCCAATGAAGTCATCTTAGAGCGTCCCTGAGTTTGTGCCTAGTGCTGTTCACTTTGGACGCTTATTAGCGTGTTTGGGTGGCTACATTTTCTCCTTTCTGGGAGTTTTAAATGCAGAAAACTCTTACGGCCCATTGACATAATCTAGGTAAGTAAAGTTCTCTTTGACCACATGAACTACCTTTTTTCAGAAACAAGAACAACTGTGGGGTGTCTACATTTTATCTAGTCTAATGTTTAGAACATTTGCCCAGAAAGTGTAAGTAATGGGTCCTAGGCTCTCCTCAGCCTCAAGGCTTTTGAAGCCTTTCTAGTTCCCAAGATAGTGCTGCAACCACCAGTTATAGGCTAGACTGGAGTAATGGGGGCACACACTAGTCCTCCAGAAGCTCTGTCACTGCACAGAAAGAATGCAAGACTCATAGGTCCTGGAAAAAATATACAAGGAGTATGGTTTTGCAGACTAAGTATGAGGAAATGGTTCTGCTGCCTACATTTCGGTGGGAATTTCAAGCTATGACTCCTAGTCCCACAGTCATTTGAATCCAGGAAAGAAAAGGGAATTCAGCCACACTCTTCTTTGGCATTTCCTAATGGTTGGCTTAGTTGCCTTTCTTCATAGTGTACATGTTGTTATGAATCCTATTCTTAGCCACCTGTCTCCATATTTTGTAGAGGAAGTTTGAGCACTTAATATAAATGTATTAATTCTGCTCCCAGAGCTGAGCTCCTGCAAGGTAGCTGTGGTGACTTTTATAACCACCATACTGAAGTCCACTGTATCATAGCGCATATTTCATTCACATAACAAGGTGGTAAGATATTTATTTAGCATCATCACCCATTTCTTCTGGACTCTTTGTAGAATTCTCTATTGATTCTTGGAAGCTATATAGGGAGGGTTGGAAAGGAATTGGGGAACAAATATGATATGGGGTTAACACACCACTATCCAAAAAAGCTTAAGACAGAAATACTATTATACACTGTAAGTGGTTTCTGGGGCAACTATTGGGAACAGATATAGCACTGATGTTTCTTTTTGAGATTTTCTGAGAGTAGGACCAGTGTAGAGATATTGCTGATACAGAGAGAGGCCCAGGCCCTAATGTTGCTTATTCTCAAGATCCACACACATCCTAAGGTTTTAAGTTTGCAGGCTGGCACTGATAGACCAACTGAAGAGAAATACTTGAGATGATTTCCTTCACAGTCTCTTTTTTTAGCATTTTGCTTAAAGAAGAGCTACTAGTCCCAGAACATCCATCAATATCACTGTATTGTACTATTAGCGTACATGGTTTTGAACAGTGATTAAAGAATATTGTAGTCATTTTTGTTGTTTTTCATTTTGTTTATCATAAAGTTGCAGTCAAATTTGGCAACTGTACTTCGATATTTCTTCTTTTTTTATTTTGTTTTATTTTGTTTCCTGTATCTATTAGAAGCACAGAGGAAAATAAAAGCAACACGCAAATCTTCCTGAGCTGTGTATATATATAGCACAGTAAAATTAAAGGTGTTTGCTGTGACAGACTGAGGATATGTCTGGGTCAAATCATGAACACCCTCTTGTTTTGTGATTTCTGTTTTTAATAGTAACCTTCATACTAGATTAAGGGAGCCAGTGGAAAAAAAAAAATCCATCTAATATGGAAAGAATCCTTTTCATGCTGAGTTTTTGGATACCTCACAGAGAGTTACTGTGAGCGAGATGTCAGCGGTAACTTCTGTTGACCATGTTTTTCTACTGAAACAGTGGGTTTTCTTCTGGTAGAACCACTGAGTTTGAATAATCACCATCTACACAGAACATGGAGATGAGAAGAGCAGAGGACTAGGCAGAAGTAGAAGTGTAAGTCCCTTAGATAAATCAAACATGCAAAATGAGGAAAGAAACTATTCTGTGGATGTTTCTCTGAGTGAGGGTCCAGGTGGCTTCTACCAACAATGAGAAGCATGTGGATATATGGGAAGAAAAAATTGGAGAAATCCCACCAGCACTTTAATGACTTCCATCAAAATGACCTTGAATACTCCACTCAACAAATTCATTTCTTTGCACCATTGTGAAAGTTTGCAATGGCTATATCATCACCATATTCCCTCAGAAACCAAGCAACTGCTACCATATCTGCTCTGATCCCACCAACTGGGATGAACCACATCAGGGTTTGGGATCTAAAACAGGATCCTTGATGTGTTTATCCCAGTTGGTAGGATTAGAACAGATTTGGCTGTGACATAGAACTTGACTAGAGGATGGATCTAGTGGTGTGCTGACAAAATATGGTGCTGGTATGGCTCCTCTGCTATCTTCCGCTCCACACACAAATTGGGTTCAGATTGATTTCTAAAATTGCATGAGACATGGGTAATTTCTGTCAGGTTTCCAGAAACCAAACCAAGAAGCCTTACATGCAGTTCTATATTTTACTGTGAATGTTTTGGACAGCTATAGCAAGACATAAGATGATAGGAAAGTAGTGCTGGAAGGGACTTTACAAGGTCATCTAGTCCAGACCCCAGCTCAAGACTGGATCATCCCTGACTAGATTCATAGCAGCCAAGTGTTTGTCTAACCTGCTCTTCAAAGTTTCTAAGTATGGTGACTCCACAAATTCTTTATATTGCCTGTTCCAATGCTTGACCAGAAAGCTAATCTCCAACCTAAATTTCTTCTTCTGAGCTAGGGACAGACATTACACATAAACCAGTTTAAGTGATCAGAAACTGGTTTAAGCCTGTAACAGAAGAGATGTTCAGTGCACATAAACCAGTTTGAAAGTGGCTGAAACTGGTTTGAGATAAACCTGGTTGAATGTAGTATCAGACTTAACTGATTTGGGTCAAACTGGTTTATGTAATGTCTGTCCCAGGCCCTTTGCTGGTTTAAGATAAACCAGAGTCCCCCAGTATCCCAGCATGTTCTCTGGGCTGGTTGGGGTCTCTGTTCCACATCAGGGCTGGCCCCTCCCTTCTACTCCCTGGCTGGAGCTCAGCACAGACTTGCAGGCACAGAGCATTTGCTTGGCTTCTCCCTGTTAAGCAGGGATTATTCTGCCCTCCCCTCTGCCTTACTCAGATACCTCATCATTACCTAGAAGACCACACGCTGGCCATGGTCCATGCTGTGGGAGAAGAAGAGCTGTTTAAGAAGAGCTCCATTAGTTAATAGAGAGACCGTTTATTTTCTTAATGAGTTGATAAACACCGAGTTAAGTGTGATAAACATCCCCTGCTGGGCAGCTCAGGAGTGAGGGAATAATCAGAGCATCCTGCTGGGGCCTGGCCATGCCCCCTACCAGCTCTGCCCTGTGGAAGCCAAGGGAAGGCTGCTCTAGCACCCCCAGCTTCTAGCCTGAGCTACTGCAGGCATGTCCCTGCATTTCTGCAGTGTCTGTCTGGGTAACAAACTGATTTAGCCTAGCCAGGTTAGACTAACCTGCAAAGGTTGAATCAATTCAGGCTCAGGTTTTTGAATGCCTGCCCCTAGCCCTGTAGTGTGAGCCCATTGCTTCTAGTCCTGTCTGCTACAGACACAGGAAAAAGCCCATCTACACCCTCTCTGTAGTCATGCTTCAAGTATTTGAAGTTTGTTATCAAATCCTCTCCTCAGTTTTGTCTTCTCCAGGCTAAATAACCCTTATTCTTTCAGGCTTTTCTCAAAAGGCATGCTTCCTAGGCCTCTATGACAGCATGGGGCCAGAGTTTCCATGGAGACAAGACTCCAGCAGTGGTGGCAGGGCATGTGGCTGGGCAGGGAACCGCTCCAGGGCCAGAGCTGGAATCTTGTGGCAGTGACGGTGTGGTCCGGAACCAGGGCAGCGCTGAGATAAAGGATTAGCAGCCAGATTTGGAAGAAGGAATAAAAGATTAGCAAAGCAATTTTTGTTTTTTAAACATCACTCACTTTTACTCTTAAAAGAACTTTGTGGGAGAAAATGCACAAACCCACCAGATTCTGATCTCATGTTTCTGTTATATGAGAAGTCTGGTCAAGAAAAAGCAAACCAGGCCTTTTTTGTTGTAGGCAGCAGTTAGGGCAAGGTAGCACCTTAAGCTGCAAAGAGACCTTTAATTTGAGGTGGTCTGGACTGATCCAAGTCAAAACTTGGAATAAAAAAAGTGTGACACAGGCCTTTATAGTCATAGGCCTTCCAAGCTGCACTGCTGCTTAGTGGCCAGAGAGAGCCTGCATTCTGACAGGTTTGTCCTTGGAAGGACTAGCAGTTAACTTGAATCAGCCGATGTTAACTTACAGGTGTGCACAGGATTGTCCCATCTGAAAAATGTTAGTATTTTTTATCTTTCATGTATCACGCATACTTGAAGTAGAGCAATGGACTGGCATGTCTAGGCCAGATCAAAAGGATTTTTCCTGGGAGAAATGCAACACCTGTTTACACCGGGGGTGGGCAGTTATTTCAGCTGGTGGGCCACTTAATGAATTTTGGGGTCCTGTTAAGTGCCACATACATCTCTCCCTCTCTCTCTCTCTCCTGGGAAGATGAAAGCTCCCTCCCAGAGCCCAACCTGGAACCTGTCAGCTGTAGACCCAGGTAGGAGATTCTGCTTTGCTGGGTGGGTGGCAGCATCTCTCTCCCCCTAATTCCCTCCCTCTCCCTCCAAGACCCAGCCAAAGCTGTGGTTTGCCAGGAGCCCTGACACTCAGCCATGGGCCCAGGCAAGCACTTTTGCTGCACTGGGTGGTGGCAGCATCAGCTGTGGGCACAGCCAGCAGGTTCCAGAGCCCTGACATGGGACCTGCTAACAGCATCACATCTGACACTGATGCCCACCCAGAGTAGCAGAAGTTCCTGCCTGGGTCTACAGCTAAGCATTGGGGCTCTCAGTGAACTACAGATTCAGCTGGGTTCTGGAGGGAGGAGTGAGGGGTGAGAGACACTGCCACTCACCCAGCACAGCATAAGCTCCTATCTGGGTCTGCAGCTGACACTGCTGGCAGGTTTGGGGTTCAGCTTCAGGTGGGAGCTTCCACCATGCCAGGAGGGCAGCAGGTCAGCTGTGGATACTGCCAGCAGGTTCTGCATCCAGGATCCTCAACTTTCCCACAGCAACACCACCTCCCACCTGCTGCAGCAGAAACTCCTCCTGGTTCACAGCTGATTGCTGATGGTCAAAAGTAGTCCTACCTACCTACCCAGCACCATGTGATGGCCGGACGCACTGATCATCTGTGAGCCAGATCCAGTGAGTTGGCAACCATTCACTTGAGGGCCAGATTGAATCTGCTGGCAGGCCAGATCTGGCCTGTGGGCCATATTTTGCCCAGCCCTGGTTTGCACCCTCATGGCAGTATTACATGTTACCTTAAGCCAGGCGTGTGTGAAGTCCAGCCTTTGAGCCAGATTGGGCCTATGGCAGACTTTATCTCCCAGCAGCCCCTGCCTGTATCACTGTGGCTGTTTTCCATGCAGACCCCCCAGCACTGGCAGGGCCATGACAGCATGGGGTCAGGGGTTTTCTGTTATTTTTTGTTTTTGTCATCTGGTAGAATCATAGAGCAAGAAGTGATCTTGAGGGTTATTTAGTCCAAACCCCTGAACAAATGCTATCCCTTAACTCAGTGATTCTCAACCAGGGTACCAGGGCACCCTGAGGTGTCACCAGATACTTTGAAGCATGACACGATATGTAAGGAAATAAGTGATATTTGAGAAGATAATCAGATAAGTTTATTTTCCTGGACAATCCCCCTCTCCTGCTGCCCAGCCTCTGTGTAAGGAGATAAGCACTATAATATATGAATTAGTTTGAAATTATGTGCTATGCAGTTTACAAGTGATGGAGGGGTGTCTCAAGTCCAAAAAAAGTTGAGAACCACTGACTTAATCAGCCCAGATAAATGCCTCTTCTCTTCCTGAAAACCTCCAGTGGTAGATTATTTATTATTTTCATCTGACAAGCCATTGTGAAGGCTCCTTTTTTTTTTTTTTTCCAAGTAGCAGTAATAATACATACACCTTATACAGTGTTTTTCATCGCATCTATCTTCCTGCATAGGAACTCAAACATTTCTTTAAGATAAATATATGCAGTAACCTGTGAATGATTTAAAGCTATGAGATGAAGGTAGTAAGAGAACTTATTACCTTATGGATTGCAACTAGTAGAGAACTACAGAATCATATACACTCAGGGAGGATACAGGATTTTGTAAATGTGGTGTAGCACTGCAGGTGTGCCTGCATTCCCAGGTCCTAGACTCCTTCCCCTGTCCCCTCCCCCCCACACACACACACTTGGGGCAGGCAAGCCCTCAGCTGCTGCTCCTTCAGCCCCATCTGAGGTCCAAAGAAAGTAAGCATTCCCCTACTCCCTTCCCCTCCATGCTCAGAAGCATGTCCCCTCCCCTTCCCTTCCCTTCACACTCCGTCCCTTCCCTTCCCATTCCCTGCCTCCTGCCTGCTGATGCCATGTGCTGTCATAGGAGTGAGATGAGGTCCTGCCTGCTCCAGGTGGGCTGCAGTCACTAGGAACTGCAGCAGCAGCTGCAGTAGCCAAGGAACATGTTTCCCCTACTTGTGCCTGTTTGTAGGCTGGGAGGAAACACTCATCAGGAGCAGGCAGGGAGGAGGAGTATGCCTATCTGCTGCCAGCATTGTCATAGTCCTTGCCTGAGCAGAACCCCTGTGCAGCCCAGCTGTAGCAGGCAGCTGGTCCCCTCTCCTCCGGATGCTCCCAGCAGCATGTAAGGGAGTGAAGGAGGGGAGGTGCCTTTAAGCATAATGGGGAAGGGAGGGGGGAAACGCTTACCATTTTTAGATTTAAATCCCTGGCTGCCAGTCCAGTGACATGATCAGAAAGGGGGATGCAGGCATGCCACTGCACCCTCCCCCCTCCCCCCCGATCCACCCCTGTATACACTTGACTTTTCATTCCATATAGTTTCAGGCAAACAGCAAATACACAAATTCACCACAGTAGGACAAGACCAGAATCAAGTGCTATCTATCATACCAATATACTTTTATTTTCCTACTATCATCTAAACCTCTTCATAGGCTTTTAAAGGGAGGCCTTCCCTTTAAACAGCACAGAGAGCTGTTTAAAGAATAATTCCATGCTTATACATGTGTTCTGTATTCCTGACCTGAAATATTTTTGGAGATAAATAAAATATTTTACCTTATTTTTCAGTTATCTTAATGTTGTTTCCTTTATACCATATCCTCTCCATATACATTAGTCTCACCACAGTGGCATCAGCAAAGTGAAGTGAATCTCTGTGGGCAATGCAAGTCAACATTTCTAAATTTAAAGAGCATAAAAAGAAGAATATCTTTATAAAGTGTGGATAATTGACTGTCCCTTGTACAAATGCACTGAAAAGTGAAGGGAGATTTTCTTCTGGTCCAAGTTACTAGAGTTTAAAAATGTGGGTAGGCTGATTCAGACTAAAAGGACAAATATAGTACTTGACCTTGACAATGTCAACTATTTTTCAGTTTTAATGGAAAGCTTTTCCATAGCAGTATGAATATTTATACCTGACATAAAAAAATTAATCAATGACAGTAATAATTAATAAATAGGCCACTCTTCTTACTCACTTTAAATGATTTAGACAAGAGATATTGCTTGCCTAAGGGAGGACATGTGCTTCAAAATTTTGTTATTTCTGATTTATAACATATTTTACCATTGTCCTATCTGTTGAAGTGTATACAAGTATATTATCCCTTTGTGCAGTGCACAAATTAAAGATATTGTCTCTTTACTTGCTAATACTTGTATAAAGCAAAATTAGCAAAAAAATCATATTTGGAGTAGGGTCTGCTTTAACTGTTTCTGGAGTAACTACTGAAATGGAGCTCTGATACTGAATATGGTACTTATGACCTATTACAATACAAATACAATATAATTAGTATTAAAAGAATCACTTAGGCATGGAAAATGTGATATTCAGATACCAAATCTTTTAAATGCCAAACACCTCTAGTTGCTTCTGCAAGCAGTGCATGCTGGATTACAATATCACTAAGCAGAGGTGTGATAGATATGATGGGGCTAATTCAAAGTACACCAAAGCCAATGCAGAATTCTCCAATTGACTTCAGTGGGCTGTGGATGAGGCCCTATATGCATAAAATAGTGCTACCTTAAATTATCTTTAGATATGAAATGTGGCCTTTTACATTGCATTGTTTCAGCATTAGATTTCTAAAGATTTTTACTCATACAATGATAGAAAATCTCTGCCACTAAGTAATTAACATATAAGATCAGATATCATGGGTGTGTTTAACAGAAGACCACTGTCAAGGAAATACTAAATTATTGTAACCTTATTGTATCTTATTTGCAAATAAGATGATGATTTTTGTCATTTGTTGTGTGTTCAAATTATTTTTGGCTAGCTAAGCATTGTATTTCCAATATGCCTCCCTTGATTTAAATGCAGTATCTATTTAGTATATTCATGCACAACTTTCTAAATTCCATTCGGATAACAGTTGCAATAGATTTTTAGTCTCCCCATTGACAGAAATGGAAATACTTACACTAGTAGAGTGATTTACTTGTGTATTTTCATATTTGGAACTAGAAAAGATTTGGGAATCGAGTTTTTCTTATTCTGTCACTAAGCAAAACAACATTTGTATCTACACTGAAGTTCAAAAACAGTCTGACAGGAAACATTTTGAAAACCACCGAAGTGATTCAACTAAGAAATTGCAAAAAAATACCTTTTTCTGCAAGCTTTTGGGCTCACATGCCCTTCCTCAGGCTCAGGGAAAATTAAAGAGAGTAAAGAGTCCTCATAGGTAGAAAATAAACTTCATTTTCGTATAGACAAAGCTGACAGTGGACTTGGACATTTTCGCATAGACTTAGCATAGCCTAAGTAGAAAGGCTGCTGCTCCTCCAAAGGTGTTGGTTTTAAAGGTTGGGTGGAGCAGGAACCAAGGTGGAGTACAACTGCCTTCCCC
>NW_005842511.1:630138-663106 GCF_000455745.1 Alligator sinensis | reverse complement strand
CCCCCCAGCCACCCCGATCCAACCCTGCTTATCGCACTTCATGCTGTCACTGAGTTCAGAACTACTGCAGATTCACAATTCATTAATAAATAGTAGAAATTGAGTTGCTGGACAAACCCTGAATTGATATATCACATCCCAGGTTGTTACTTCTATAAGTAGAAGCATCTATTGGTCACAAAGGATAGGATCAGGGCCCCATCATTCCACTAAATTTACATATTTTTCCTGTATTTATAATTGAATGCACTACAGCAGATGGTTGTGTTTTCTGATTACTTTTTGTTTGAGAAATGAAGGGGTCACCCAGTAAAAAGGCACAGTCTTGTTTCAAAACTTTCTTGTAGATGTACAATTACTGAAGATCTTCAGCGTAAACATATCACATAGTAAATATTTAAATCAACACTTGGCAAATATACATTACAAGCCTTCTAATCAGGTAAGTGATATTTTTATCAGCAAAATATAGTATTTAACAATTCAATAGTAAAATATTCATCTTGATCTGTAAAGACTGTAAAGTTAGAAGTTGAATGTGCAGTTCAGTCTTTAAAAAATACTACTAGTCTTTTAGAATAAATCACCAAATTTTTCCAAAGAGATAAAATCTCTCTATCTTGATTATTAAGTCATTCAGCTTGATCAGCAAAGTACTATATTCAACAATTTGATTCAGAATGCATAGTAAGGGAATGAAATACGCTGCTCAATTAGCAAATTATGCAACTATAAATCAGAATCAGTAAGCTATACGAAACATTACTTACTTAAGTAGAAAGGTTTCTAGTGTAGAAATATTTTTTTTTAATATAGAGAGTCACTAAACTAGTAAAGTAGTGCCAGTGTCTAGGATAAATTTTCTTAAATATGGCATTTTATAATCTATCACAGTTTTTAATAGAATTCCAGAACAGCCAGGAAAAGATCAAGTAAGGGAAGTCTGATGATTAAAATGCATAAAAATATATCATTTCATAACAACATTGGATTATTCATTACAAACTGGATTTATTAAACCCTAAGTAATTGAGGAAGAGTTATTTCCCCTTGGGTTGTCCTGGATGAAGATGCCAGCTGGCCTTACAGACTGAGCAAATGTAAAGGGGCCATGTGCCAACTGCAGCATCTGCAAAGTCATATAACATTCTTTTTCACTGCATTCAGGGATTATAGGGTTCAGAATACAGTGAAAGCCTTATTGAGAAGCTACAGTCAATGAGCTTTGAGATGACTTGCTCTGAATTCCTAGCCTTAGAAAACTGTAGCAGTTCAAAGGGCACTGAATGGGCCAGAGTGACCTTCTTTGTTAATTTGCAGAGGAACAAAACACATGCCTTAACCTGTTATTTTGCATTTATGTACATTTCAGGGTCAGGGCATACTTTGCTCCCAATTATCTAAGATCTCTTTTTTTTATTGTAGTGAAAAGTTTATAAGGAAGGATGAAATTTTCGTGACAGATCTTTAAAAATAAACTTTAGTCTTACTGCTTTACAACCTTGTACATGGAGCCTGCATTAAAAATCAGGAAGATAGATCACTAATTGACATATTTCTTCCATGATTATTGTACTGTTAATCTTTTCAGCTGTAGTTGCTATTTTTCAGTAGTGACTGGCCCATAAAACAGATTATCTGACATTTAGCAAGGTCATTCATTACTGTATAATTTTTTGTTATTTTATATTGAATAGATTTTGATTGTTCATATACGTTCTATTTATTACAAACAATACACACACACACCAACAATACATGCATGCACGCACATGAACAATATACGTGTATGTGCATATAAATATATCTGTGTGTATATGCACACATATGAGCTATATGTACATGCATATATTGTGCATATATACACACATACACATACATATACATGGACACACACACACAGAGTATTCTGTTAATAAAAATACAGTAGTAGTTACCATATCAATCTTATTATGTTTGACATGCTAACTAGTGGTACTCTGGGTAAGATTAAGAAAAATAATTAATATCTGATCAAATAATCTTAATCGTTTATTAAATAGATCTGTCATTAAAGCAATAGGGACATGATTTTAACCTAATTCTAAAGGGAATATGTAGTAACCCCAATATCTAGCCATCAAAAAGTTTCCTTTATAAAAGATTCTGTAATCTCTTCTTTGAAAAGTGCTTGTCTAATAAAAGATATCACCTGTACCACGAATTCTGATTCCTTTTGTCTCTAGACCAATATGGCTACAACCTGGATACCTGACACTTGGAAGATACTGAATTTTAGCCAATTTTTAAAATGAAATCTTCATAATTTTTACAAGGATTAAGCAAGTTTGACCACCTGAAACCTGAGACCTTGTTCCTACCTTTGCTTGAGGTCATTTGTATTATCACAGAGCCTCATCACCAGGGATCCAGGTTTTCAGTTTCCAATGGCAAAACAGAGACAACCACAGATTTCCTGTTTTTATTAGAGTAAACATGCATTTTCCCTTTTAGCAGAGAAAGCCACAGATTTCCCCCTTTTGCAAAGATCTCTGCAGGCTGGTAGAGTTCCAGCCTGCATGAGCTGATTGCAAATGGGACAGGAAACCCCCAGCCCTGCCCAGGGCAGGGAGGGAGAGGGGGAAGGGCAGGGTCTGAGGCTTTTAGTCCCAAGGCTTACATCTGGCTCAATTTCCTTCTGGAGCCTATAAGGTTAAATAAGTGGGGCATGCAGGGGGATGGGGGGGTTGTGGGGCAGGGCTGGGGGTGGAGCTGGCTGGAGGCTGAGCTGGCTGGAGGCTGAGGGAGTGCGGAGGTGTTGGTGAACCACGTGGAGTGCCCACCTGGTAGCACATGGACCACCAGCAGTGCTATCTGCTTGACAAGGCTTGGCACCTCCATGCGCGGCTTCCCTTAAGGGTCCATAGTGCTGCTGGTGGTACATGTGCAGCCAGCTGGGCATTCCATTTCTTGCCCCCCTGGCTGCCCTGGCAATGTGTCCCCTGCTTGTGCCGGTGCTTTGAGGGGCACAGCCCCACACCACTGCCTTCAGTGCAGCCCTGCACACAGGAGGTGCATCGCTGGGGCAGTAGGTTGGTAGTGAGCAGTGGTGAGGAGGTTTTTCACACAGCTCCTCTACTGCCTGATGTACCAGGTCGCTGTGGAGGAAGCAGAGTGGCAGAGAACAGCGGCAAGCAGGGGGCCCACTGTTCCCTGCCACCCTGCTTTCCTCCCCCCACAACCCAGCATGGCTGGGAGTGGAGGAGCCATGTGAAAAACCTGCTTACCAAATTAAACCAAAGTAAACTCCCATGGTGTGTACAAGCAGCCCTGCAACTTCTTTGTTCAGCTTCAGTGAAAGAAGTGAAGTGTGTGTGCCAGGAGGGATTTGAACATACATAAATCTAGCTTTTCACAACGTCCAATACTTGATTTCTCAGCTGAGGTAACATTCTTTTAACATAGGTTTTGGTATGTAATATAGTTAAAGGTGGATCATCTCTGTGTTTGAATGTGTGCATGCGTGTACATGTGCCCACATACACATTTTCTTACACTTCCCTTCCTACCTGGTACTTAGAATTAAAATAATTTTATAATAATGCATCACCAGATTATGCCAGGAAGGATGTTACAGGGGAAAAAAAAGGATTGCAGCCTTGGTAAAGAAAACTCTTATATAAGAAAACAATATGCAGAAGAGTAGCACTGGGAACATGAGAAACCGGAAAGTTTTAATAGACAAGTGCAAAAATCAAGACCAAAGCTCCCTTGCATTTGTTTGGAAACTAGGCCCACATTAGGGCCAAATAGCACCTGTCCCTTATGTGAGAGACCAAAAACACTGAATCAGAACATGCATTAATTTGAGGGATAAGGAGATATAGACAGATGGATCTGAGTTATGTAACTTGATCTCTCACAACCCAGTGTACTCTCATAAATGAGTTAGTGTGAGATGAGAGAAAGAAGTAGATGTGGAGGGTGTAACTGGGCAACTTCCTTTTTTTTTTTCCTAGTTGCACCTACTCATTGGCCATGTCTATTTGATATTGAATTTTAAAGTCTTAACTAGGTACAATGCAGAAAGTATGTTTTCTATAGGTCTGTGTAGCCTGTGGATACCCACAGGCTTACTCCCATTTCAGCGGCATTATTATTCATGATAACTGTTTGCATACTTTCATGCTGCAATCAGCCAAGCTGTCCTTGCCTTCCTTGTCTTATGCAAATTCACATTAGGCAGAGTAAGGATGGGAGAAGCTTTTCATTTTGAAACCTGATATAAGTCTATATACAGTTTAAGGCAACCCGAGGATAAATTCCTTCATCCCATTTTTTTTTTCCAAAGACCCTGTTTATAGTCTCACATTAATTTTCATTAACACAACTTCTTGTTTGCTTGGGGATTTTTCGTTATAGAAATACGCTTTACTATGTAGACTTGAAAAAAATGTTATTTAAAGTGAACCCTAATACCGTTTACTATAAATTATCTGAAATTCATTTAAACACTTTGTTGGGTTGCACTTAAAAAAAAAAAATAAAGCTCCTTCTGAGGTAATACCTTTTTTGATCTAACATAGATGTATTCGTCAATATCCAAGAAATATTTGTGGTGAGGGGGAGAGAAGCATCCTAGCAGCATAATAAACTAATACCAGATTACAAAGGGCTCCCTGAACTGGAATTAACTCCTTTGTAAGCAAACCACATAATTTACTAGGTAAAGCTGGTCAGTTTGTCTATCCAAGTATATCACATGCATGGATACACACACACACACACACTCTGTCAAGTAAGGACAAAATTATTTGTTAGGCAAATATACATTTATATTACAAAGAAATACACACATTTCTAAAGATCACAAGTACTCCTATGTTATTAAAGCTACCAAGCCCCCACCCCCCCCCCCCCCCCCAATTAAGCAATTTCAGAAGTAATTGTGCCCAGGGAACATTAATTTTACCTCCTTGCACATAAATCCTGTGATGGCTTGCTCAGCGTCCTGTAGGACGTTGACAACAGAGCTGGAACTCTGAAAAAAAATGCCAGATATCACAGAATTCATGGTAAAAGCATGTGTGAACAATGTTGGTTTCAGAATAATGCCTTGTCCACAACAAAACATCCTTCATTGTCATTCACTGTCCATACATAAAACTATAGTAGGCTCTCAACTCTGCTTCATGGCAATATGGTAGAACATTTCGTTGCATTTGCTTGACCAAAAGTTGGTTAAGAGAAGAGGCAAAGAAAATATTAGACTAGAGGATGTCATAGGGTGGGAACCAGTTTAGAAAATTCAAGATGGATCAGGGGGAAAAAATTACATGAAAGGCTGCGTAAAGTACACTTAGTGGTTTATTGCTAGACAAGGCTAGTTTTAGACAAGGTATAGGGAATAGAGAGGTATAGGGAATAGGTATAAAGATGGAATGAAAATAGGCATATGAATATCAATTAGAGTAGAATGTAATATCTATTTAAAATCTAATATCAATTAGAGTAAAAATTAGGAGTATAAAAATCTGGGTTGATCTCAGAATCTTTATTCTTCAGCCTTGAACTATGGTTCTTGCTGAACAGCCAATCTGTCAGTGAACTAAGGTAAAAGCTCTTTCAAAACTTAATTTAAAACTGAGGTGAGAAATCCTTCCCCCTAAAAGACTGGACACATGTTCAAGGGTTTTTTTTAGACTTTGGGAATTAAGAGAAATAATTTTTTAATTCTCTCAAATGTTAATAATATTGTTACTCATTTAAATGTTCACTTCATAAATTTTACTCATTTGCTTGATATGCATTGCCTCTGTTTGTTGGCTCATTTATTTTTTTTTGGTTTTCACTATTCAATTTACCATTAAAATGTATCTAAGTTTATGTATGTGAGTATTTAAACTTGGTGGGACAGGCTTTTTTAACATTTATTGGTTCCCAGAATATATCTGAGCGTGAACACATGCTATGTCCTTAATGATGAGGACAAAATTCCTGTAGAGCAAACAGTACCTGACTTATACAGGCAACATTTGTAATTGCTTTAAGATGGAAGAGTGAAGCATGGCCAAGCCTTAAAACAGGATGAAGGACTGCAAGATTTTATTAATAACATAGTGGATACTTCATAAATTAAAACATTACATTTCAGAAACAAAAGATGACTGCCATGGTTTAGAATATTTTTGGGTCCATTGGTCAGTTTTCAAACCAAACATGATATGCAGTCGACAAATTATTTTTGCTGAAGCATCAAGTGGGAGGGAGGGAAGAATGAAAAAAATATGATTTAACAGGTACAGAATGAAAAATGTGTCCACTCTATTCACCTGGCCATTATTCCACAGACATAGTGGGCCCTCTGACCTTGGGTATTCAGAGTATACACTGAATTCAGAAGCATTGGTGGCATAGTACCTGCTTCCTGCTGGAAAACATCATTCTGAAGTCCAGCTGCATCAGAAAGTTGCTAATTTATAGCTTCACCTGGTGGCACAGGGTGACAATAATGCTGCAATGTAGTCTTCCCAAAGATAAATGAAAAACTGCTCATCAGCTGATATTTGTTCTTTATTAGCCAACTGCCTGTCAGGAATGGCAGGACAGGGGAGAGCAGGCGAGGACAGAACACCACCACCCACCACCCCACATCACCGCCATCTCCCAGGAGCGGGGGGAGGGAACCTTGCCCTGCTGTCCCCTCCGGCCCCCTCGGCCAGTACCCTGTGCCACTGGCTGTAGGGAGCAGGGCCAGGGGAGGGGGCGCAAGGCAAGAACTGCTGGCCTCGCCCCCCCACTCTGGCTACTTTGTTGCCACTGCCTGCAGGCCATCACTGTTCTGTCCCTGCCGTCCAGCCACTCCATCCCTGCCATCATGGCAGTGGTCCGCTATGCCACTAGTGCCGCCTCCTGTCCAGAACTCTCTTGAAGCACTCTGATTGGTTGCTTCAGACAACCAATCAGAGTGTGAATAAAGCATTATGGACAGACAGACAGACTAAGGCTTTTATACTATTAGAATTTTCACTTCTTCCTTAACTCTTCCCATGGTTTTGTGCAGAGCAAGTAAAGGGGCAAATATTTTTAAAGTGTTTGTTTGGTTTTGTTTTTTTTTTGTTTTTTTAAATATCTAACAAAAAAATGTCAGATAAAGTGAAAGAACCATGGACTAGATTTATTGGAAGAAGGACCAGCAAGGAAAGCAGTTATGTAAACAGTTCTATAAAAGCATAGGTGGGAACTTAATTTATTTAATTTATTTAGACCAATGCTTTGAGATCCAGCACTCTTATGGAGGGAAAAAAAAAAAAATTTGGCAAAAAACCCTTACTTACATCTCTGTTGAGGATGCAAGCTTGTTTGTATAAGATCTTTAGATAGAAAGTATTCTAATATGAGATAGCATCTTTTCTCATTGTCCTGTCCACACTAACCTGAAGCCCAGATCTCCCTAGGCAATCCTGGTCATCTTCCTCCTCCTAAACACTTTCTTTTTTAGATACTTGGATCTGAAGATGATGGAGTTGCATAATATAAAGACTTGAATCTGACATGTAAGGGGAGGGAGTTCACCTACATCCCTGTACCTCTTTCTTCCTACTGGTGGTCTATTTAGCTGAAAAATCACAGAGAAGGGGGTTGGACCCATAGCTCCATCCATCCCTGTGCCCCCTTTGCTACATTATAGAATTATATTCCCTCTCACATGCTTTCCTTCTGACCCCATGATTCTTGCATTTCTCTCCATCCAGAGAACCTGGTTTAACAGATGATATTGAAAATACCTTCTGCTCTGCCTGAGAAGCTAGAGTGTGGGCAAGCGAGGCCTACAACCCAGGTATTCCATTTTCTGTAAATCCCATCTTAACTTAGATGGTGGGGGAAAAAAATGTGTGATTCCTCTTTTTCCATCAGTAAGAATCCAGAAAAGCAGCTTAAAATTTGTAGGCTTCATGGGATATTTTGCTGTTCTTCAGCTGTACTGAAGTGCTCTTACAAGAATATGTACTCCTACTGAAGTATGTGTCTTGTTGCAGTACTTCAGGGCATTAACAATAGTATAACTGGGGTCAGGGGAAGGTGCGGGAGGGGGTGCTGCCTTAGGGAGGGGTGCCATTTTAGCACCCCCACCCTGAGTCTTTGCCACAGCAAGAGCAGCCCCCACCACATGGACACAGGAGCTAGGCACAAGCAGCCCTGCACTGGCACTTAAGTGGTGGACAGAGATGATCAGTGACAGCAGCAGTCTTTCTGTCTACATGGCAGGTAAGACTATCCACTTTCCTCCTCCTCCTCTCACCTGTCTCTAGTGCTCTGCATCACCTCCCAGGGAGCAGGAGGAGTTTTCCCTGAGTGCAAAATCTGTTAGTTATACCTGTGACCAATAGTATGGAATTAAACCAGAGATGGCCAGCACAGCCTATTAAGTTCCACTTAAAGAAAGCCCACAGCTGATATAGCATGAAAAGAGAATTCTATATTCAGGATTAAATAAATTATTTTCAGTTTGTGAGCAATTATGTAGTAGGTAATTCACTTTCTGAAGGTACCAGACTGCTGCTGCCACATGCTCTACCCTGCTTTTTTTCAGGCACAGGTTTTGTTTTTTTTACAGGTTTGGCAAATTAGCAGCATGGCAAACACCTGCATGTGCAGCACGTGTGTTCTGCAGTGACACATATCGTATGTGTGCATTCATCTGGACATGCTCTCAGTGGGGATGGGTATAACAGGAAGCTTCAGTTTGAAAAGAAAGGCTTTATGAAGGAGAAGAAAAAAATGTGTTTGGTCTAGTAAAAGATATAAACTCTGGAAAGTGACTCTATATAGTATGGTCAGTGTTCGAATGTCTCAATGAGGGTTAAATCTGTAGCTCCCTCTGATATTGCAATTCATACTGCTCACCCACAAAATAATTTTATATCATATCTATAGTTCTTTGCTGTGATCTATATGAAAACATTTACTGTTCGTTTAATAGATCTTTTTTAGGTAATATTTTATAGATTACTATATATGATACATAATCTGGTGGCAAACTGAGTTCTCTGCTCTTTTATGTGCTGTGTGGTAGCATGCTGAATCCACTGGTAGGCAGTTTACCACAGACATTCACTGTGCAGAAAAGTTGCATGAAGTGTCTGTCACTGCTGAGATATGTTGTGACAAGTGTAGCAAATGCTATACTAGAGTCAACAATGAAATACTAGAGTCAGCTGTTGGTTCATAAACTTTAGATGATTCAATCGTTACAAGGTTATAATACAGATTATGAATTGACATTGGTAAAAGACTTAAGTGAAGTAAATACATCTTTATACATTTTAAATAAAGCCCTTTGAACTATAAATCCCTTCAGAGGACAGAGCTATGTACAGTATCAATTCTGTGGAGAGGAGAATTTCCTGTAGTTAACAGCAGTGTTGCTTCATATGGATAAAGACTCTTGTGCTAGCAATAATAATGCTTCCAGCACTTTTCAATTCCTGATCCTACAATCTGAAATGCAAAGCAGAAAAGCTGACATGAGTGACTGGGGCTTTAAAAACCTGCAGCAATCTATTGTACCGCTGTAACAATCCAAGTCCATAATATTATCAATTCAGCCTCCTCAGTAAAGCTCTTTGCAAATATGAAGAGAACCAAGGAAGGAAATGAGTGGCCATTCAAGGAGATGATTCAAAGATCATTCGCTTCCATTACTTCTCTCACAGCCTTTCTTAAAGCTATGATAAATCTTCTCCTCCCCCCCCCCAATAATTTTTGTCCAAATGTAGCATCTATTCAGACTACAACTAAAAAAGCACAGTTAATTTTAAAAAAGGCTTCATATTATTCATCTTCATTTTTCTATCCTAAACAAGCCAAGCTATTTCCATCTCCTCTCATAAGAGAAGTTCATAAGGTGAGGTCCTTCTTCATTTGTTTGATTGTACTAAGAGCCTTTCTCTGCTCTTATTCCAGGTTGGTTCTGGTGATTTTCAGTTGACTGGAATAATTCCACTGAAAATTGCCCAAGCCTCCACATCCTTTCGAGGCTGGCATAAGTAATCTCAGATTTGTGCTATTAGGAATTTTGAAGCATTGTACATTACAATGTGAAATGAGATCAAGAGCTCTCCTGTATGTTGTCTTCATTCCTCCTTGGTTGTTTGTATGTTGTCCTCATTCCTCCTCATTCCTCTGTGGTTGTTTGCCTCGGCTCCTCTACTCTTCTTCCTTGCCATCCTCTCTTCTATTTCCTCTTTGTTGTCCAGTACAGCAAGCACATGCTTGAATTTGCTTGGTGAGAGGGCAATAGGACAGGCCCTACGAGGAGAGACTGAAGGACCTGAACCTGTTCAGCCTCAGCAAGAGGAGGCTGAGGGGAGACCGAGTGGCTGCCTACAAGCTCATCAGAGGGGATCAACAGCAAATAGGTAGAGTCCTTTTCTCCCCAGCACCACCTGGGCTGATGAGGAACAATGGTCATAAGCTGATGGAGACTAGGTTTAGGTTGGAGATCAGAAGGCAATATTTTACAGTTAGGGTGGCCAAAATCTGGAACCAACTTCCCAGGGAAGTGGTCCTCACCCCTACCTTGGGCAAATTCAAGAGGAGGTTGGATGATCACCTGTCTGGGGTCTTGTGAACCCAGCATTCATTCCTGCCTGTGGCAGAGGGTCAGGCTAGATGATCTGTTCAGGTTCCTCCTGACCCTAGCTACTATGAAACTCTCTGGCTTAGTACAGAGGTTCAAAAAAACCCAAGGCAAAATTGATTCAATCTTCGCAGTTTTGTTGTTTTTTCCTAAACTGCCTAGATTGAACCGGTAATAAACTGAGTTCAGAGTTTGTGTGGCCAGGAGCCTAGGGAGGTGCTCATGTGCACCACCCCTCATGGCCAAACTGCCTAGGGTTACTGAATCAGCAGCCCAGGCCTGATTGCCAGCTGAGGTCTGGGAGGGGAGGAAAGGAATCACTCATGAGGGGTCTTCTTCCACCCCAGCTTCCAGACAGGCTGGGCTTGTCTCAGTCCTGCCTCTTCCCCAGGTGTCGGCCTCTGAGAGGAGGGGGTGCAAGTGAGGAAGGTACCAATCCCTCACTGCCCTGCCTCCCCACATGGGTTCTGCTCCACGCAGGGAAAAAGAACCCATTGCGGGGGCAGGGGAGGATGTGGCTTTTCACCCCCTTGTAGCGTGATCAGGCTGGGATCATCCCAGACCCACCCTTTCTCTGGCCCTCTGCCTTGGAGAAGGGCAAGGGATAGAAACCCTCAACCCAACAGCACCCCCCAGTCAGTGTCTGCCTGTCACAGAGAGGAAAGCACCTAATGTGGGGGGCTTTTCACATCCCCCCCACCCCTGCGCCCCCATGGCTGGAGCCTGACTGGGATCCTCCTGTTCTGCCCCTTTCCCAGCTATCACCTCCAGAGGGGTGGGACAAGGGGTGGGAACACATCCCCCTGGCCCAACACCACCCCCTCCATCTGGGATCTGCCTGGCACAGGAGGAAAGTACTCATGTGGGGGCTTTTCATCTCCCCACAGCTCAGAGCTAGGCTGGGATTGTCTCAGCCCAGCTCCTTCTCCAGATGTCTGAAGAAGATGTCTCCCAGCTGCAGGGAGAAGAAAAGTTCCCAGGTGGGTGCTTTTCCCAGTGCCAGGCAGACCCTGGCTGGGGGGTGTGGGCACTGACAGGACAGGGGAGTGCATTCTTACCTGCTTCCCCCTCTCTCAGAGGCAGAAAGCTGGGGTAATCCCAGCCTGGCTTGAGCTGCAGGGGAGCAGGCAAGAAGCTCCTGGGTGGGGGCTTCTCCTTCTCCCCCAGACCCTGGCTAGAGGAGCAAGTGCCAGGTGGGGACATGGAGATGTACATTCCCCCCCTCTAGCAGGTGGAAGCTGGGGAGAGGCTGTGGGGCTGAGCCAATCCATGCCCAGCTCACTGGGCTGCAAGGGTGGGAAGAAAAAGCACCCACCAGAGGGGCTTTTCTTCCCCTTGTACAGTCTGGGGCTAAGGGGGCTGGGCACTTGTTCCCCTGCTCTGTCCCACTGGGCAGACAGACCCAGGCAGGAAGCAGGCTGGGGAGCTGAGGCTTTAGTGTCTCAGCTCTGTGACAACTTGGGGTGAGACCAGCCTTGCTTT
The DNA here is from genome assembly GCF_000455745.1 of Alligator sinensis. Lineage (NCBI taxonomy): Eukaryota > Metazoa > Chordata > Crocodylia > Alligatoridae > Alligator > Alligator sinensis. The sequence goes on along the minus strand of NW_005842511.1, from coordinate 651,003 downwards.
GTTGGAGCAGACAGCACAGGGCTGCAAAGCATCCTGGGATGCAGGGTGACTGTGAGCTAATATGAATTGGAAAGGTTCTTCTCTAGTAGCTTGTCTCTTTCTCTTATTGAACTCCTGGATATGCATTTCCATGAGTCAGTTTATTCATCTAAATGTCTCCCCTTCATGTTACAGGGGTGTAGGCTGTAGCCATGTTGGTCTAAGAACATAGGCAGACAAGGTTCTTTGGGTGAATCTGATATCTTTTATTAGACCAATTTAATAGTTAGAAAACAATTATTAAGCAAGCTTTCAGGTTTTTGAACCTGAAAGCTTGCTTAATAATTGTTTTCCAACTATTTAAGTTGGTCTAATAAAAGATATCAGATTCACCCAAAGAACCTTGTCCCCTCCATGTTCTCATTTTAGCAAGTATTTGAATTGCCTGTGCAGCCTACCCTCCCCTTCTGCCCCAAATCTTCAGATCCTCATATATATATTCCACCATTGTCTCTACCTCTATTCTTTGTTCTCATATCTTTTCTTCTATGATTTCTATCGGGAAACATTTCTTCCAGGGAGCTAACCAAGGATAACATGCAGCCCACAGCTTCTACATCTCATCCTCTTCATTATCTCTGCAGTTCTTTGGAGCTCCTCCATTGCTGTCTCAGTTCCCATCATTATTTTCTCTTCCCTGTCACTACTTAAAATAAACTCTACTTACTGCTGTTTGTTCAAGGTCTCTTTGGCTGTTGGCTGCTTAGCTTTATAGCTTCTTGCTTAAATCATCTCTGTCCCCTTAGTTAGGCTCAACAGTTAAGCATCTGTCAGCTGAGAACAAAAGTAGGAGTGACTTCATGTCCTCAGCTGTGATGCCTCCAGCCTACTCACAACACAGACCTCAGACAGATTCTGCAAGCTACACACTGCAAACCAAGCCAACTACCAAGTAACAAAGAACCAAAGTTCACTTATCAAAGAACAGGGACTGCTTCTTCCTCAATATTGACAAGTTCCAAGCAAAGTTTTCTGCCTACTTCTCTCTGTTCAGTGGCTCCTTGGTTGCTAGAATAGAAAAATATTGTTATAATATAATGTTTTAGTATTTGAAAAAATTATTTATATTTGGAATTTTTCCACTTTCCAAACTCACAACTGAATGAGCCTTTCCATTGTTTTTATGTCAACATTTTGAAATGACTAGAAAGTAGAACTTCAAAGAAGCTATGAATGATATATATCTGCAAAAGTACAAAGAGCTTCTATAATGAGTCTATACTGAAGTTTTCCCTCTTCTACCCAAGAGGTTTTTGGAGTACATATGCACACATAATCTGCCTAAACCTAAGAGGAGATGATGACTCTACCTAGTAGATATGTTCATATAGTTATCAGACCTTTTAATTATATGAATGCTGTACTGCAAGGGCTAAAGATCTATCAAATGCATAGCCCAGATACTGTATGATAGCTCCAGAAAACAGGATGTAGGACCTTGAACCCATGGCATTTGATGGGGTCGTGGAACTGGCAATCATATATATGTGATGTCACCACCAGACCAATTTTCATATCAAGTACCTTCCATGAATATTCATTTCAGGCACAGTTTTTACAGAACATGGTTAGTTTTTAACTTTATTATATATTCTTATGCAGAGCCTAAAAAGCACAATGAAATATGGTTTCAAAAAGGCATAGGTGTGCATTTGACCTGGAAATAATGGTGATACAAGTGTTACATATATATACACACACACAAGAGTACTACAAGAGCTGTTGTAATGAGTCTAGTAATGAGTGTGTATTTGCTAGAACCTCGATGTGTCTTCATCATTCAAACACTGAAATAAAAGCCATTCTTTTCAAAAGTGTGCATCAGCCAATATATTAAGATGTTTTTGAGAATCTGTCCACTGATAGTGGATTCTTAAATGGAAGTTCCTTTCTTGAACCAGGGATCTGAGCACTATTGAAAACTGGCTCATAACACTAAGGAAACTGCAGATATGTATGATACAAATCTTTCCTTCTAATTAATGTTATGCATGTATCCCTGTTACGATGTGGGATCATTCTTTTACATGTTTCTCAATATGATCATTCAGGCTTTCAAACATTTTACAGAATACATTTCCAACTTATTGTCACGTAAAACATGATAATACATTAAAGCAGAAGAACAGGTCATTGCAAAGCCTTCGGGGAAACAGATGTTGTGACTGTAAAGTTACAAGGGTGAGACAACAAGAGTATAATTATAAAAGGTTGACAGAGGAAAATAAGATTAAGAGTCAGAGGTGCCAGTGGTGTATTTAGCATAGTGAAGGCCACACATACTGTGCAGAGGGTGTTACAAGCAGCACTTGATACAAATGTTGTTTTTAATTAATCAGATTTTTTTTCTTTTCATAATGAATTTAATATTTTTACTGCATAGTATAACTGGTGCCACAAAAAGACCTTGTAAAGGACAATGATCAGACACTGAATTGAGACACTCTCATTGTGAGTGACAGTAAACAACTTTTGTATTGTACTGCAAAATTGTTTTGGTTTGTTTAACAATGGCTCTAGCAGGTGGCATGTGGTAGAGACTGGGTCTATCACCATCTCCAGGGTGCCAGACATTCCTCAAATTTTCTGTGAGAGGAATGTATTGGTGGGATTGAAATTGTAAAGGCACGCAAGCATCTGCTGCTTGCTTACTCTCATTACCATTCATACAGTTCACTCCTGCAGGGTTCAGCCTAGCAGCCAGGACATGGGGCTCTTTTTGAATGTTTTTCAGCATGAAGAGAGACCTAGAGCATCTATTTGAAAACACACTCCAATGAAGAGAAGATGTATTTATTTTGCAGTAGAAGTAAGACTCTGAAGGACAATTAGGAAAGTAGCAGAACAAAACCAGAAGGGAATTGGTGAATATAATATTAACGATTCTAAGTGGAATGATTTCAGGTTATTTCTGGCTGATTACAAGTTATCTATTCTTTCCCACGGTTTGGAAAAGCAAACTTGGACCCTTACTCCAACATTTAAAATAAATAAATAAATAAATAAATAAATAAAAAGCTTTACATTTGGGTCTCTCACATTTTATACTTCAGTCCATCACCATGTAACTTTCCAATAAATATAGTGAAGTCCTGGGAGGAATTTATTGAATATCTGGAATTTCTTTCTCCTCAGGATGAAAACTGATCCTTGTTGGAGGGGAGAAGGAAGGGGATCGATTTTGGTCTTAGTAATAAAATGTATTTCTCTCCCTTTTTTCTTCTGGAACCATAATGAAATTGTATATTGAACTCGTCTCTATTAAAACATTAACAGCTTAAGATGCCTGGAAAGTTTTAGAAATAATACATTTTAAGAAGTATTAGATGTTGTCACGGGGTGGGATCCCTGGGGATGACTGTGATGCCCCTAGGGCCCTGTGACCTTGCCAGCTTCGCCCTACGGGTGCCTTCTATTCTTTCCTGCCATGTGTTGATGGTTAAGATAATAGATGGTAGATAGAGAGGCTGCCCTCAAGTTGATCTGTAGTCATAGTCCTAGTGGACCCTCTTCACACCACTGATCAGCAGATAGCTCTTAGGGATTGTTAAAGCACAATTAACCCTTAAATGGAATGTGAAATATGAACACAGACAAATCTGTGTCCTAAAATCAAAGTCTAACTTTATTAATACACCAAGTATCATCTCAGCAGTTTCTATATTCAGAGAAGGGGTGGGGGAAACGAACCCCTCCCCCCCCCCACTTAATACAATGATCTCACCCAATTGCAGATGTTAATTTGCCTCAGAAAAAAGATGGCCACTCAGTTCCTGAAGGAAAGGTGTGTCATTGGCTAGGATGATCCAGACAGGTGTTGAAAGCTGGATGCATGATGTAAATGATGATGATGATAACGGCGATGCCACACTTAATTCTTGCTTCCCCCTTTTATGCTGCTTTAACTTGACTCCTTGCTTTTGGATTGGTCTCTCTGCAGTCAGCATATTGTTCATATTTCATCCTGTCAGCATATTCCTTTGTTCAACAGCTGCATTATGAGCACACCTCTTAAATTTGGCCTTTTTCCGGTGTCTTACTTTAAGCATGGTCTATTGGTCTCCTTTATCATCTTTCATTAACATATCCAATCATTTCATCCCTCTGATTCAGCCAAGTTCAGTTAATTTGAGCTAGTAGCAAAACTATTACTATGTTGTGTTAGAAAACACTCTCAGCGATAGAAAAAAGGAAAGAAACATCATGCGAGCAAACTCAAGGCTATAAGCTGCTTGCAGGAAACAAGGCCAGTTGATATTGGAAACACCAGCAAAATTAAAAGTTCAGATAACAATGAGACTATGCAGAACTTTAGGCTGAATGTAAAGAAAATTTTAAACAATGCTATAATTCACCGCTCTATAAACAGGTGCAACTTTAAAGCATAAAATATGACAAGCTACCCTAACAGACCCCACTAAACCATATGGGTTCTTAGACCCCTTGCTGGGTCCCGCTCTAAGTAAGTGCCTCATGGGACACCCCAAGCCTTATGGGCTAGACGCGTGGCTACAAAACCACCCCTTTACCATGCTCCATGACTTACAGATGGTATGCAGACATTGTCTCTAGTGATGAGGCCTCAGTTTAGTTCAGCTTCTTGTTGTCACTGGACCCTTAGCCTCAGTAACTATGCCCTCTGGCATTGTAGTCTCCTCACTCCCTGTTGCTGTGCCTTCTGGCACTGGGGTTCTGCATGGTAGTGTGCCCTGATGAGGCCTCCTTCTCCCAAATAGCCTCAGTCTGGTCCACCGGACTAAAAGCAACAACATAAATATGAGCCCCTGGGCTATAGCATAACAGCAACCAGAACACTGGAGGTCACACTCTGTCCCTTTAAGAGGACCAATTTCTCCCTCAATAATGTGTGCCTCCTAGCCCTGGACACTTTAGGAGCTCCTAAACCTCATAAGTCTCACCAGCAGCAGCCTAGACATCCATTAATCTTTGTGGAAATTTTCTGAATGAACTCCATTCCCCCTGGCAGCTGCCAAGACCCTAACTGCCTTCAATTCCAGCCCTGGGGCTTATATGGGCCCAGAGCCCTGCTTTCTTCCGGTCAGTTGACTCGGTGCAGGTGCAGGCTAATTCCCTCCTTAGCCTGACGCCACAGTAACCTGCACCTGTGGGGTTTCTGCCTGTCCACCAAGGCCCTCTCTCTAGGCAGTTTTTGCCCTTAAAGGACCAGGCACCTTAATGCCCTGTGACAGATGTTTTCTAAATGTAACCAAGTTACCTGAGTGCATTCAAGATTGCCTGTCATGCAGAATATTTACCCTCAAAGACCCCCACTGCATACACACACTGCTCTTTCCCCTAGTATCAGTTGTTGGGAAGACAGAACAGAGAAACAGACTTCCTAAAGATGCAAATTTAGTGTTATGCCAGGCCATCAAGAACTTTTAATTACATTTCAAATATTAATAGCAGTACAAAAATGCAGATGGAGGTTACAGCATATTTCATGGGTCCAGATTAGCAAGATTTAAATGCTTAAAGTGGGACTTGGGTGGAATTGTATACCCAAGATCTTTTCTATAGCCTCTTTCCACTCTTTGACTGGTATTTGTTTAAGAAAAAAATAACAAACAAGAGGATACTACTTCTGTCTTTTGACAGATATCAGCTTCACCAAGTTTTTCCATGCTCAGAAAGAAAGGAGCTATTAAGACAACTAGTCAAGACCTCTTCCCCAGGCAGTGTGTAAATGGTCTGGATTTTGCTGCACTGGTAACTAAAATTCCTGCTTTCCTGGGTCTGGTCACAGATTAATTCTAGATAACAGATAAGCATTTTCAGTTAGTCTTCAGTAGCTCACAGAATTGAGTAGAACTTAAATCTTGAATGAAAGGAAGGGAACAGAGCCCAGGGGCCATCTCCATGGTTGGCTGTTCTGAAACTGGGGGTGTTTGAAGCTTCTCTCTCTCCAGTTTTTAGGAAATCTCCATGTCTGGGTGTTCTGAAGCCTCAGACAGTGAACGGTCAGGGGCTTCCAACCCTGACTCAGTCTGTATTTCACACACATTGCCATATCCTCTGGAACCTTGAGCTACCAGATGGAGGCAGGCAGGTGAGCATGAAATCTGGCAGGTTTCCAATAGAAATCTGCTTGGCAAGGGTGTTCCAGTTGAATCCCATCAAAATCTATCATTTTTACAGTAAACCCATATCATTGCCATGACATGGCCTGTTTTCAGTGACATAGCAAAATCTGAAAAATGATTATTTGTTGAAATGTTTCCAGTCAGCTGCCCAGATTGTGGGCCAAATCCTATCACAACTGGTAGTCACCTAAATTGACTGATTTACCTATATATGATCCTAATCCATACTGCTTAAGTCCCTGAAAAACAATTAATGTCTTCCTTCTGCTTGTTGCTATGTGTGACTTAAGCCATGGGCAGATATTCCAAGTTTCTGGGAAATTTGTAGTGCTAGAAAGCCTAGTAAAGCCTGTAGTTTCCCCCTTGTCCCCATTTCTCACACATTCCCACACTGGGGTGACCCCAAACTCATAAATGCAGGAGAGCCGCTGCCCTGACATGAGTTGAGCAGCCTGTGTTCCTCATGTATTCCCCAAACCAGGCTTACCCCAGTTCAGAAAGGCTGTGGGAAGCCTTTTCCCACTACTTAACTCCTCCCAGTCCCCTGTAAGAGTGGAGCAGCAGTTCCTGCCCTCCATGCTTCTGTATGAAAAACTCCCATACAAGCATGATCTTTCGATTTATCCTGGAACTGGCACATTTTCTTCAGGATAAATTGAAGGACTGCTTGCATGCTCCCAGTTTCTAGTGGGAGAAAATAATTTCTCCTGCTAGAAATGTTATATCTATCCCTACCCTTAGCCTTCGCACTTAAGAATGCTAAGTACACTGAGGTTTCTAATGGTCAGAATAGAAATTTGGCCTGTATGTCATTAAAACATAGGCAAGGATATGTGGCTCTACATTTTTAATTGTCTTATTGTATTAGGCAAATAAATCCTGTACTGTTAATCAGACCTGTGACAGTTTTACATGCCAAAACAGCCTTTATCTCATCAAAATAATTCCATAAGTGAGGTTCAATATCACACCATAAGCAGGAAGCATTCCATTTTTTTACTATTCAGAAACTTTTAGTAGGAAAGCAACATTACAAATCTTCCCATTACTCAGCAGTTAAAGCAGCAATTTTGGCTTTTCCATATCAATTCTAATGCATCCCCATCCCTTCATGAGGCAGGTGCCTCTTCAGTGCACAGGGCAGTGCACTGAATAAGGAAGCTGAGTGGAGCCAATTCGACACTGCGGCTGCATGCAGCATCATGGGTCCCCATTCCTGAATGAGGGAGGCACCCCTTCGGTGCACAGGGCAGTGCACGGGGCTGAGAGAGAGCAGACAGGCCCAATGGCTGCACAAGGCTGCTTGGGCCTTTCTGCAGCAAGCAGCAACCAGGCAGGTTGACTACCCTGCCATTGTTGTGTTCTGGTTCCTTGTACTGTTGGAATTTTCACTGTAAATTTGTGTCCCTATGTTATATTATCAGAAAATTGTAAGTTGCTTTCTTCATTGTGTTGGTTATCTTTATGCATTGTATCCCATTTGATGTAATCTCATTTGTGTATTTTCAGTCATTGTCCCATTACTGCCAGAGTCTCATTTGTTGATTTGCTGTTTATCCTGTGTTTTATCATTGAGTGTTCCCTTGCCTGCCGCCTGGCAGGGACTGCAGTGCACACTAACCAGAAGGCCAAAAGGGATCAAGGCCTGTGCTAACATAGTGTTTTTGTCTGCCATATCCGGTTCAAATTGCCTGAGTTCAGGATTAATAAGAATTATTATCTTTGTAAACCTATATTTGTAAATATTAGGTAGGTAGGTAATGTAATGTAATATTGTACAATTAAACCTGTAAATTGTAAAGTATCACTGGGTGTCCCAGATCTCAGCTCTACTCTCCTCTCAGGGAAAGGAGGTGGGCTGGCCTGCAGCTAGGCAGTCACACTCCCACAGCATACATGCACCCACTGTTATCCTTTCAATTGAAGAGGGGGTACCAGCCGTGTACCACCCAGGTTATGTAAGAAAGTGACCTGACCTTAGGAAATTCATTTTTTACTTTGCAATTCATGGAAAAGGGACATATTTGCCTGGGTGAGTCTCTCCATTGTATTATTTTTATATATCTAATAGTAATAATTATCATCATGAACTTTTCGTTGGGCTAAATTGGAATCCATCAGCCATTATAATCTAATCTAGAAAGATGGACTGAAAAGATTGACAAAAGTAGTTAAAAAAAACCAAGAAGCAGCAGCCTGCTTTATTTATGCTTCATTTTCTTCTGTATGTCAGTCTCTCTGTGAGTACCATACATATAAAAAAGTAGGCAGTTCATTGTGGGTAGAATTAGTATGACTTTCTTTTTCCTTCTCTTAAAACTTTAATGATAAAGAAATGTCTTGCAAAATTTAACAACAACAAATGCCCATATTGATATAATGTCTAATTTCATTGGCTTTGTTAAAGCCATAGCTATTTGTGTTAAACATTGGGGTTAGTTTCTTTGCCATGAAACTGCAGGAAAGACAGACACAGAAAGACACAGTGAGAGTGAGCTAACTAGAGATGCTGTATAGTTTTATCAAGCATTCTGAAAAAGTCACTAGCTGGCATCTGCTATAGTGTGAGGACATTAGCATAGGAAAGCTCTTATTATGGATAAATGAGAAGTCTGTAATTGCTGTGGTGTAATAAAAATGTGATAGAATTCATTGTTATTTGCCTTGCCAATCCCCTCAGACACCATATATTACTTGCTGGTGTGCTACTCACTTTCATCTATAGTAGCAAAGATTTTTTTAAATAATTGGGTCACATTACAAAGTTGGCAGACGTTAATCTTCCCCTTTGGCATGATCTTCTGCTCGTCCATCATTACCTGAAGCTAGATAATCAAAGCAACACGTGGAAGCATGATTGCAGCATCTTTGAGGTTTCAAATAACAGTGTTAGCAAAGGTTTCAGACCTTAAACAAGGAAAAAAGAGAAAGTTTGATGAAAAGTAGGTGTTATAAAATGATTGACTTCAGAAATATTCTGGAGCAGCGCATATATTAGTTTATATGTGATGCATCTCTTTTTAGCAAAGGAAAATCTAGTTTCATTCCAAATCCCATCTGCTTTTTGATTTTAGACATAAATATAAATACTTGTCACGCGATCATTAAGAAAGGGAAGTGAAACAAAGCAAAGCCAATTTTTGCCTCAAGCTCTTGTAAGTATTGGAGTTATCTCCATATCTTGCATGATGTCTTGGAGATGTTTCTTCTTGAAAAAGCTACAACTTTTTGTGTGTGTCAAAGTACTGCTTATGATTAAAGCTTCCTAATTTGCATAATTCAGTATTGTGAAAATGATGCTTCAGCTGGCACTTTCTAGTAAATGTGTGTTTCTCTATTAGTGCAAAATGGAATGAGAGTTGTGACAGTGAACATGCAAAAGTTAAAATCTGCATTGGCTGCTTCAGGGAAGCTCTAAATGTTTGTTTCAGCACCAGATTAAAAACATTGGGAAAAATTATTGGAATGATAGAAAACAAAGTGTTCTGATGCAGCATTATCTCTCAGTACTAGTGAGATATTTCTTGATTTTTATAATCAACACTGTGCTTAATCTCTTAAATATACTGTACAAATAGAGGCCATTTCCTTGCAGAACAAAACTAAAAAGCTGTGGAACGAGATTAGTAAATTGGGGGGAATTAAATCTGCATTAAATTTAAACTGGACATGGGAACTCTGAAATATAGCACTGCAGCTCTTGAAACTCCAACCCTAGCCACTTATGCCCATTTTTGCCCATTTTCCAAAACAATTTTGTTTGAATTCTGTTACAGTCTTTCTACTGGTTTTTATCATGTTCACTTGTTGCTAGTAGAAATTAAACAGAAATAAAATATCGTTGTTGAATAGCCAGAAACCCTGGATTCCTATATCCCTGAATTTTGGTAAGTACAGACCCAGCTCCTAAATTGTTTGCTGTGCCTGATGTCTCAAAGGGACTGAAAACACTCTGTAATTACAGTCTTCCCAGGGTGTTTTCTGATAGGATAATTATAGGCTGGATGAAAGACAATCTTCAAGGCCCCACCAGTGCCTGGAAATAGGAAGCTTCTTTGTTTAATCTTGCAACTTTCTCGTCCCGAGTTTTGGGCTTCTTCACTTAAAGCATCTATTAATTATAATGCCCAAAAGTAGGCAAAGGACCACTAGACAATAATAGCTTGAGTATAATATCCAAGAAGTCTCTTGGAATGATAATCTCATTCCTGTGTGAATTAACTACAGTATTAATGAGGGGCCCTGGCTCTAGTGAAGGTTAGTAGAATTCATTCATTTTATTCTTTGCTTCCAAAGGGAAAAAAAAACATGAAATAAGAAGTAGGAAATCTGTTCTTGGTTTTTAACAAAAAGAGCAAGTGAGAAAGAAGATGAGGGTAGGCTTAATTCTCTCTCTTTATCTGCTTGAAATTGCAAAGCACTATAAAGAAATTCACCACCTGAATAGAATATCATAGGCTAATTAATACTGATTCTGTCCTACAAATATTAGTGTAAAAAGCTGCAAGTCAAGTAAAAGAACAAAAGGAATTCTTGTGGGTGGGAGATGGAAGACAATGTTGAAGAGCTGCAGGGAGACAGTTTTAGTATTAGTGATAACACAGTTATGAAGATAAATGTAAATTTAAGTATGCAAATTTGAAATGGAAAGAAAAGTTACTTATTAAGGTAGCTTGGATTGTTGATCCAGTCTTGTTCAGTAAAGAACATACCTGTCATGTTGTACAATGTGTCTACTAGACTGCTCCATTGCTACTATAGTCCTGGGTGCTGCTAAGTAAGCTCATGAGCGCTTGGTACACGTGTATGTTAAATGTTGATATTTTAAAGTGCTTTCATTTATGATACTAAGAATGGCAGATGACAGACAATTGATGCAAGGTATCAAACAGCTAATGGAAACTCTTTCTGACACTAAAGATACAAACTTGGAACCTCTTTTAGTGTATAAAATAGAGTGTTACATTTTGTCTTAGTTATTGAGATGGAAGAAAGCTTTGAGGATGAAATATAACCACTCATTTTGCTCAGAGAGTTGATAAATACCAGTGAAAATTTAGCATAAAGCTATACAATCAATATATATCTATATCTATAGATAGATAGATATATCTATACATATATATATATATATATATATATATATATACACACGCAGTTGTCAAATGATTTGTATCCAAAGCCAAAGTGTCTCTGGCTAGATTTTTTCATTGGCTTTGCTCACAGACCTCCTACATCCTGATGCAGCACCAAGGAAGTTACATACTTCGGGTGCTTTGCAATTCTTCTCTCATTGCATAATACTGACTAATATTGAGAGATGGATAAAAATAACCCAGTGGGCGCATCTACACAAGACTTGACATCACCGTAGCAATGAGCTATGGTGATGTAGCTCATCACTACAGTGACATAGCATCAGCGAGCACTAACCATGATGCCACTGCTGTCACTGTAACAACAAGCTACTGCATAGTAGGGCTGTGTGAAGCTTCGGTTCCTGATTTGATTTGTCAGAGATTTGGCCTGATTCAGTTGCCAAATCTCCAAATCCAAATCAAATCAGGAGACCCTTTAATCTCTCTAAATTGAATTGGAACCCTCCGAATAGATTCAGACAGATTTGGAAAGATTCAGCGATTTGGGCATAGACACAGCTTTAAATGTTTTTTTAAATGTCATACCTCAAGGTACCAGGCAGCTTGTAGTACTTCTGGTCCACTTCTGGGTTTGCCACTGAGCACATGGGGGGGACGGGGAGGGGTGTGCTCCTGTGGGACACTCCAGCTGCCCCACCATCACAGCATTCATGAGCTATGCCTGGTACCTTGAGGTATGTAGAAAAAACATTTAAAGCTGTGTCTATGGCTGAATTACTGATTCTCTGAATCAGCATCAAATCTTCAGATTTGGCCAAATCAAATTGGGGACAGTGATCCAAATCAACAAATCAAATCACTGTCCCCAATTCTGGCCTAATCCACATCCAAATTGAATACAGCCCATTTTGCACACCCCTACTGCACAGTAGCTCATCTCTACAGCAATGTAAGGTCAGAAAAGACCTGTGCACTGCTGGGACTGCACAGTACTGGCGGGTACTGTGATGCCACAGATTCATATAAAATTAGGGTTGGAAGGGACCTCTGGATGTCATTTAGTCAACCCCCCTGCTCAGAGCAGGACCATCCCCTACTAAATCCTCTCAGCAAAAGCTTTGTCTAGCTGGGTCTTGAAAACCTCCAAGGACAGAGATTCTACAATCTCTCTGGGTAACTGGTTCCATTGCTTTACTACCCTCCTAGTGAGAAAATTCTTCTTAATATTTAACTGTGGCAGCAAGAAGCCCCTACAAGCACCAAGGGGGCTGGGGGTAATCCCAAGCATCCCCACCATAAACAAACAAACTCCCCACACCCCAGAGGACTTACATCTGGGAGCAAGTCCGGAGGCAGAGCCATGGCCACATGAGCCGGCATTATGCCAGCTCTTTAAACAGCTGCTCCCGAGGCAGGGCAGTGGCGGGCTAATTGCAGCGGCTGAGGACACCACTGTTTAAAAGCCGTGCTGGAAGGGGTGGAGAGAGAGAGAGAGAGAAAGCAAGTCAACCAAGAGCACACCTGACTGGCAGCACCGGTGGCTCTGGAGGCTGGTAATAGCAGCCTGACAGACACTGCTCCGCTGCAAAGACAGGGGGGCAGTGTCAGGCACTAGGCTGGGGACAGACTTTCCCCATCCCAGCTACCTTAGAATAGAGAGTTTCCCTCTCCCGAGGAGGGGGAGGAAGGACACCAAGAAACCAAGGAGCACAGTCCTTTGGGATCAGGGGCTGTGGCTCCAGCAATGATAACACCTAGGCAACTGGCCGGTTGCCTGGAGCAGATGCCAGACCCCTGTAACAAAGGGGGCTCATTGAGATCAATGGAGCAACCGGATGGTCACTTCCGAATGGTTGGTGAGTGGATGGGGTGTAGGGGAGGCAGAGCCGCAAGGAACACCATGGCACGAAGGTGAGTACCTCCATCACCGCATCACCTGAGAAGAGGAACACCACTGAACCCCTTGTTTCATCTAGTAAGAACAAGTCATGACAGGGGAGTTGAGGGACACTCTGGGTAAAGAGGCGGTACAGTACTCACAGCACCCACTAGAGATGCCACACTAACCTAAACTCCTTTTGCTGCAACTTGATATCATTGCTTCTTGTTCTGTCATCTGCCTCCACTGAGAAGAATCTAGCCCCATCCTCTTTGTAACCACCCTTCAAGTAGCTGAAAGCTGCTATTAAATCCCCTCTCAGTCTTCTCTTCTCCAAACTTAATAAGCCCAGTTCCCCGAGTCTTTCTTTATAAGTCATGTGTCCCAGCTCCTGAACCATTTTTGTTGCCCTCTGCTGGACTCTCTCTCATTCTTTCTGTAATGGGAGGCCCAGCACTGAACACAATACACCAGAGGAACAATCACTTCCCTTGACCTGCTGGCAACACCACTACCAATTCAACCCAGTATGCCATTAGCCTTCTTTGCAACAAGGGCACACTGTTGGCTTATATTCAGTTTATTGTCCACTGTAACCCCCAGGTCCTTGTCTGCACGGCACCTGCCCAGCCAGTCAGACCACAGCCTGTACTGGTGCATGGGATTGCTCTGTCCTAAATGCAGGACTTTGCACTTGTTCTAGTTGAACCTCATGGAATTTCTTTGGCCTAATCCTCCAAATTGTCTAGGTCACTCTGAATCTTAGCCCTACCCTTCAGCATATCTACTACTCCCCACAACTTGGTGTCATCTGCAAACTTGCTGTGGGTGCACTCAATGACATTTTCCAAGTCATTGATGAAGACTTTGAACAAAACCGACACCAGAACTGATCCCTGGGGCACTCCGCTTGATACTGGCTGCCAACTAGACATTGAGCCTTTGATTACTACCCTCTGAACCTGATATTCCAGCCAGTTTTCTATCTATGTTACAGTCCATTCATCTGGCCCATAATTCCTTAGGTTGTCTGCGAGAATGTTATGGGAGACAGTATCAAAAGCTTTGTTAAAAATAAGGTATACCACATCCACTGGTCTTCCCATGTCCACAGAGCCAATCATCTCATCATAGAAAGCAGCCATGACTTGTCCTTGGTGAATCCATGCTGACTGTTCCTAATCCCCTTCTCCTCCACCAAGTGCTTAGAAATGGATACCTTGATGATCTGCTCCATGATTTTTCCAAGGACTGAGGTGTGGCTCACTGGTCTATGGATCCTGGATCCTCCTTTTTCCCTTTCTTAAATATGGGCACTATGTTTACCCTTTTCCAATCACCCAGGACCTCTCCTGATAGCAATGAGTTTTCAAAGACAATGGTCAAGGGCTCTGCAATCTTATCAGCCAACACCCTCAATACCCTTGGGTGCATCCCATCCAGCCCCATGGACTTGTATATGTCCAGATTTTCTAAATAGTCCCTAACTGTTCTTTTACTCTTGGGTGCTTACCTCCTCCCCAAATTGTGCTGCTTGGTGCAGCAGTCTGGGAGCTGACCTTGCCTGTGAAGACTTGGGTGAAGGAGGCATTGAGCACTTCAGCCTTTTCTGTGTCCTCTGTCACAAGGTTGCTTCCCAAATTCAGTAAGGGACCCACACTTTTTCCCTGATCCTCCTTTTGCTACCAACATACTTGTAGAAACCTTTCTTGTTACCCTTTACATCCCTTGCTAGCTGCAGCTCCAATTGAGCTTTGGCCTTCCTGACTTCACCCTTGTATGCCCAAGATGCTAAAGCAAGTGCTAAATGACTACACAGTACCAACTTTGCAGTGAGGGGTGTATGTACATGCACTAACTGAACGCTACATCAGCTGAAAAAAATGGGAGAACTGTTTTGGTCAAATATGGCTAAAAAAGAGAAAAACAACAAGAAAATTCAAAATATTAGGCCTTGGAACTTTTAAATTATACACTTTTCATTCTGAAATGATTATTTCATATTGACCTTTTTTTAAAGGGGATTAAATAATTGAAAAAAAACGATATCAAGTCTTAAGTGTTAAATTAAATAAAGGTTTTGGATTGCACTGAAATTAATATTATTTTAGATTGATTCAAAAGCAGTTTTTGTGAGTGCCATTTATTTGAATTTCATTGCTGAATGTAAAAATACAAACAGCTGTACTAATAATATAAACTATGTATAAACAATAGTTTTATATTCAGATTTGCTTAAGGTTGCCAAATTCGGCATGTTTGCATACAAATTTCAGCATTCAGATTTCCAGTTTCTATAAAGAATTCCACTTTGTTTAAAACAAGCATTATTACTTTCACAAATTTACTAAAAGCAATTGTGAAATCACAACCATTTCTTTTGAAAAATTTAGAATAAGGGTATCTAGAATATTCAGGAATCCAGAATATCCTGGATCTCCCCTGGAAAAAAAATGTAAAAAATCACAGCAATATATAGAATATTCATGGAAAATTAATAACTCTCTTTATAGATTTTTACTAAAAAGGCATTGTAACAGTGTTACATTTATATATTTCTTGCATTTGTCTCCTCTGTATTATCTGGAAGATCTATTTCTCTGTTTCAGTAGTTGATGTAAAGCGATTTCATAATGCTCTTTATTTATCACTATGTGCCACATCTTTCCCAAATCACTCCATTAGTGTAGAGACCTGGAGAAGTCCATTGTACTATCTCTCAGTTACCAGAAGAAAAATAACTTTAATTAATTTTAAAATAAAGCACCCTTAATTTGCACAAAGAGTAATTGAAAGTTCACTCTGTAACTTATTTTCTGTTCTCTATTAAAAACCTAATTAGGTCAAATTGTCTACTTGGTTGATAAATGTTTGCTTAATTTTATAAAGTAAAACTGATCTGGACCACATCAAGCAAAAATGCTTGCTTACTAGCTTAGATAAATGTGCAGGATTATACTTATTAGTTAGATTTTTTTACCATTACAGTTATTTATGGCTCTCGACCTAGTAGGCCAAATATAATAAAAATAATTTTAAAGTCACATTTGTCATCGGGACATTTCACCTCTCCTAACAACATCAAAAGTACAGGTTCTACCTTTCACTTGAAAGATAATTTCAGGAGAAGAGCTTGTCAAATGTTGTTAATTTAAGGCATAATTATTGAAATCTGTCATTTTCATTGACTCAGCTCTATTTTGGATATTTCAGTTATTAAAGCATAAGTTTTAGGTGTTGAAGGTTGCCATAATGATAAACACTTTTCACCAGCATACAAATTGCAGACTTCTTTCACTAAAGACAAACAAGGATCTTCTGGGATTAGTGCAGTTAAACCTTACATTATTTATGAGTGATTTACAGGATTAATTATGATGCCAACATTTCATATGGCTACAAGACTATCTGAAATCCATAGCAAACATTGGCACAACAGTTGCCTGGATCAACATGGTGTGGAGGGACTGGCTGGGGGATGAGGGTGCTACAGTATGGTCAGCAGACAGGCCCCACTGTAGCACCTTCATGCCCCAGCCAGCCACCCCCATCACTGTCTACATGTGCGTTGCACTGGAGTAAATAACTACACCATAGAATAGTACCTGTGTCTGGCAGTACTATGCTATGGTGGAGTTAATTAGTTTACTCCGGCCTAATAGTCCCTCACATGGAGATAGAGGCACTTTACTGCAGAGCTATTTAGGCAACTCCACAGTAAGCATCTCATGTAGATGTCCCCAGTTATGTCTAAAGTCCTTTTTACACAGAAATTCTGGGTGGCTGCTGGAGCTCTTAATACCTGGGATGTCTGCACATTAACACCTGAAACTAATTTTAAGTACTTGTTATGCAGCTCAGAGTTATGCCACTCTAGGGCAGGATTGTCTCTGATCCATGTTACCTAGCTCATGTTACACTAGGTTTAGCCACCCTAAGATACACCTTAGCGTAAATATCCCACCTCAACAGCCCCTTGTCCTGCTGGCTCAGATTGGGGCCACTGCTTCCTCCACCCTCCGCAACACCCCAGATCCCCATTTGCTGTCCTCCCTTGTTTACTTGTTCCTACCCACAAAGTCTTTCCTAGGGAGCAGGTAGAGAAGGGTTAAACTGCCTGTCCAGCCACCATGGGTGCTCCCCAGGCCAGGCTTAGCCTGGAGAAAAGCAACATCCTGATAGTGGAAGTAGCAGCAGCAGCAGCAATAGCAGTAGCTGGGCAGGCAGATTAATCCTTCCGACCTGCTCCCTGGGACAGACACCACAGGCAGCCACAAGTAAAGCAGGGTGGAGGGAGCAGGGAGAGTGGACAAGCCCTTGGGCTGGGCCCTGGGGAGAGAGGGCAGGGAGCATGAGGGAAGCCTGGAATGGGAGTAGGGGAAGGAGTGGGGGCATTACCTTTCAGTCTTCCAAGACACTGCTAGCCTACAGTGTGACTGCTCCAAACTCGAGCTAGCACTAATGCTGATCAACATTTTGCAATTCACAATATAAGGTGCAATAAGGTCCTAATACTGTTTGGTTTGTTTAACATATGTCTGATATCATAAGTATCTGTATTTATACTCTCTGATAGATCTAACATGTTAAAATTTGCTAACTACTGGTATATTTTATACACTGCAAAGTATATGGCTATATTTAAGAATATAAGTAAACTACTTATGTGCAAGTACCATACCATACTTTTTTTTTTTTGAGGAACACACCTAAAAGCTGAAGCAGGATCATTTTGTAAAATACTTGTGTGTAAGCTTTACAAATAAGCAATGAATTGCAAGAACTGTACTCAATGTTTATAAAAACTTTTTTTCCCCAAACCCTAGGTTTTATACTTTCAAAGTCTTCAAAAATAAGATACCAGGACTTGTAACATTAAGAAGCCATATTAGTCTTATCTGATACTTTATTTCTTACAAGCATTGCTGCCAGTGACACTGGCACTTGTCATGATTTTAGTGTACTTTATTAAACTGATTCAGCAGTTTTAAGTACTAGTTATGACTAACTGCCTTAAGGGTCAGATATGTGGTAGTGAGATGCTCTATTAAGAACCGAACCAAAAAAAGATTATGAAAAAAGGTGAAATTCTAGCTCTGTTGAAGCAATTGAGGATTTTGCACACTGTCTATTCTTGCAATTTTAAAATATTACTACAAATATAAGTTGTTATGTCTTTAAAGATCAAACTGAAAAGGAAATGAGGAGTCTGAGATTCAGACATATTAGAATATACCCTTCAATATACCCTTATATATATATTCTTCAGTATACCCTTATGTAAATAAGGTAATTTTCTCCTACCAGAAAGCCTACAGAAGCAGTCTCGGGAGAAGTCACCAATCAGGACATCCTTGCCATGTAATGTTCCTATGTTATCCCGTCCCTTAACTTGTCCCCTAGAAAAGACTGTAGCACATACTTCTTGTCCCACAGATTATCTGAGATTTAGCAGAATCCCTGAAGATGGTTGCTGTCACGAATAAGTCCTCTGTAATGGCTTTAGATCTCTTCTGAGTCCTGATGCATCTCTTTCTACTCTTCTTTCTATCCTCTCCTTCACCTTTCCTCTCCACCCCACCTCCCCCGCCTAGTAATTCAGTAGACTTGCTGCATGACTCTCTCTTTGGATTGGGGTGGTTTCTTACCATGGAGCTGTGTTCAGAAAAACTGATCTATCTCCAGTCCAAAGCATGTTACATGATTGAACTCCACAAAGCAGAATTCTAATCAGAATATGTATCTTAGCTCTAAGAACCCTGTCCTTATGCCCACCATGGATCTCAACCTCTTGGATTATAGGCCTTTTGAAATGCTGCATTCTGTTTGTTTTATACGTGATTGTTAAAATGATCTGTTCCAACAAACTGGCATCTTACATGAGATCAAAAATTTCCACTGGGAAATGTCATCACTTCAATAAATTCTGTCAGCATTTGCAATTCCAATTTAAAAAAAAAGAACAACAGACATGAGGAATAATCATTTAATAGTTCTTTTGTGCTGTGTGAGAATTAGCCTGAGAAAAATGTTGTGGCAGAAAGAAGACAATTCAGAATTTAGAAGTCAGTAGTTAGATCAACCCTATGAAATAAAAAAGATGCATTGGACTGTTGCTGAAGAGACTTACCTTAGGCAAAAGGTACCCTAAGCCTTAACAGGATACACTTGACAACAGTTGTGCACTGTAAAGTTGAGTTGATTTCTAGGAAGTTACACTTTTCACTGGAATACTTTACTGGAAGTCAGGATCATGTTGTTTCATAATTTAATATTGTAACCCATTATACTACTTCCTTATTTCCCACCAAATCAAAAGTAAAATGATGTACTTGCATATCGTTTTCTCTGTGTAATATTCAGTGCCGGGCTTTGGCACTTAGATTTTTCTACCTGGCCCACACTGTCTGCTACTTTACGAGTCGACAGGTTGGCTGGCAGTGTAGATTTATTAAAGTTGCTGAGGGTTCTCGCCTGCCACATCTTGGATGTAAAATAATCTTGAGGAGGATGATGTTGACCTCTCTCCCTTCAGTGACTTTACACCTACACATGCTGTAGCTTGGGCCTGGGGCTCCGCCTCCCCTACACCCCACCTAACACTACCCTGATGGTACAATGTCAAGTCTGATGTATATTTGTCTTGCCTTGCTTGGTTACAAGAGTATCTGCCACAATAATAGTAGCATGGGCTAGAAGTGGCAATGTCCGCAATAAATATATCTATTTCTACTCCTTCCCACATCTTTTCCATATGCAGGGAATGTTGGACTTGGACACACTTAAACACGGTACATGCCTTCTCATTCATGGTTTCGTTACTCTCCTTTTCTTTTTTGTCTTTCAGGTTTGCCGTCGATCCAACTCTGGTTGCTGGTATTTGCCTCCCATGGACGCTGCTCCAGTAAGTATACTAACTCTTCTGAGTCTGCTTTGGTGATCAGCAAATAGGCCTCTAGCAATCGACATTCCGCCTTCTTGCATGGTTCCAACTGAGGCAGGAAATTCAATTCTGGTTCCCTTTTGACTCTGACCATAGCAGGTTTTAAACTGGTGCCTGTGTTCCACCCCACGAATCAGTGCCAGCACGCACTTACAAGGAATGCCCACACTGGAGGTGGATGCTCTCTCCTTCCCTTCTTCTGCTGCCAGTGGCCAGTCAGCTCATAGTTCCAGTGTTTGCAGTAAGTCCCTCAATGTGGCAGGCTCTTCTTCTCTGCCACACTCTTCTGGTAAATTTTTAGCCTGCTTGCATATATAAACAATAGGTTCAAATGAAATGTCACTCTTTGTTCAGTCATTACATGGAATCATGTCACTGCATGCAATTCCTATTTAGAATAGGAAATACCACTACCAGTAGTATTATCAGCATGATCCAGGTTTTCCATTTCCCACCAAAAATGGAGATAAATGCAGATTTCTCCTTTCACCTTGGAAAAATGTAGATTTCTCATTTTTACAGAGAAACGCATGGATTTTGCACGTTTGCAAAGACCTGTCTGCAGGCTGGCAGAGTTCCATCCTGCAAAGGGCTGGAGGGAGCAGGACAAGGACGGTCAGGCAGGGGTGCCTGCTTTCCAGGTCAGGCAGCCTGGAAAGCAGTTCCCACAAGTAAGTCAGGGGGAGAGGGATTGATAGGGAGGGAGTGAGTTGGGCAGGGCTGGGGTTGGGGCTGGGGCTGATGCTGCTGCCCAACTAGACAGTGCATGGGGCTTGGGGCCCAGGGCCTAGAGCAAGAATA
>NW_005842511.1:600834-630128 GCF_000455745.1 Alligator sinensis | reverse complement strand
GGAAAGGTACAGAGCTGTAAGTGGCTTACCTGGGGAGTGAGGGGGATGATGCCAGCTCCCCACTGCTCTATTAACTCCCAGTGAAGCAGGGGAACCCATGCCCCCCAGATCTGTGGATGGGTCAGGGGTGGGCTGCCCACTGAAGGCTCAGGTTCCCCACCCTGCTGCCATCCACCAGGGCATCTGCAGCCCAGTGGGCATCACCCAGCATGGCAGAGCAGAGCAGAGCCGAGCCAGGTGGGGAAGCTTGTTACAACCTTGAGCCCCATGCTGCTTTAGTGATGCATCCCCTGCCCATCCAGTACCATCAGGGGCAGCAGAGTGGGATTGTTCCTCACCCTGCTCTGGGGCAGGCAGGGAACACTTCACCAAAACAGAGCAGGGCTTGCAGTGGCAACAAGCTTCACCTCCAAGCCCACCTCTGCTCTGCCACACCAGATCCTACCTGCTGGGCTGCAGAGGCAGGATCTAGGAGGGCAGCAGGGAGGGGAACCCAAGGCTTCAGCGGGCAGCCCGCCCCCACCCCTCCCCAACACTGGACATAGATCTGGGGTGCAAGGGTTCCCGCAGCAGCGGAGAGCCAGCCCCACCCTGCCCAAGCTGAAAGCAAGTGCACGCAGCAGTAGAGAGCCAGCCCCACCCTGACCAAGCCAAAAGTAGAAAGCCTGCACATGGCTCCTGCCATGGGCTCCACTCTGGCCATGCTGCTTGTGGAAAAGGGGCAGCTAGGCTCCACGCTCTGCTACGCTGCAGGAGCCACCACCTCCTGTGGGAGGAAGCCGGGACTTGGGTGCTGCTGCAGGGGACAGGGGACTGTAGACCTGAGTCCCTGGCTTCATAGTCCTGGCAGCTGGGGGTCCCCTCCAGCAGGGCTGGGGGGATTAGGGGGCTATGGCAGGGGTGAGGGGCATTGGTAGGGCTGGGGGTTGTGACGGGGAGTGAGGGGCATCAGCAGAGCTGGGAGAGCTATGGTGGGGGGAGTGAGGGGCACCAGCAGGACTGGGGGGAAAGGGAGGGGCCTGGACCTGTATTCCGTGAGCTAAGGGAACAGGGTGAGCTCTGATTTTCCATGATAAAAAAACTAAAAAACAAATACCAAAATGCATAGGTATTTAAAATTTATTTTATTACAGTGATTGAGACACTAGGCTTCCAAATTGCTTTAAAGTTGTAAATATAGCTATAAAACATTGTGTTCAATTGATACTTATATAGTGGCATTTCATTTTAATTGTGGATTTGGGTTTTTTTATTAGAGAATTTGCAATTTTTCATCAGAGAATTTATATTTTTTTATCAAAGAAAACCAGGATCCCTGATTATCAGTACCACTAGGTGGTGACCAGGTTTGGGGTTTCTGTGCACTTCACAAGGTGAGGAATGTAAAATTGTACTGATCCTTTAATTTTTAAGATTGGGCAACATTTTAAAAAACATTCTCCAAATATCATCAGGGGTTTAGGCACCTAGACAATCAAACAGGACATCTTGAAGGTACAGTCTAATTTATAGGGTGCTTATGCAGCAATTTATCAAACTGAATGTCTTTTTCCCCCTTGTGGTATGAAATGGTATGCTTGCTTGACAGAACACATTAACTTGTCTGCATAAAATAAAACTGATTAAAAATTTAACTCTAGTTTCTTGCTCCAATTGTATGATGTGGGCTTTCATGAAGGGAAGAGTGTTGATGCATGGATAAAGTTCTGCTATATGCAAAGCAGAAATTTGCTCTCCCATTCAAAGCAAATAAAGTTCTCATGTGCCATTTAAAAGTAAGAGTGGTGGAATGCTGTGTTATATAACAACCAGGTTCCCTTATTTCCTGTTTTCTTTCTTACTCATTGCCACTTTGCTGAGCCTGTCATGGGATCATATAACCAATAAAAGTGCAAAAATATTGTTTCTTGGTTTCATACAGCTAATTACTCTTCATACATGCACAGCAAACTGGCCGTTTCCCCAAAGGCACACAACTAAAGATCACAAAATCTCCATTTGGGACAGAATTATTGCAACATCTGTCACTATTCTGTATTCTTATTGAATGCCCCTAATATGCTAGAAATAGTAAAAAAAAAAAAAAAAAAGTCCTAATTAATAAGGAAATCAATCCAAGGTGGGAGAGCATTCAGTCTTCATAGGTACAATGAAAATGGAAATGTTCTGTAAAGCATTGCATAGATAGATAGATAGATAGATAGATAGATAGATTTTTTTTTATTCTTCTACACAGCAAAAATTCTTGTCTATTATTCTTTATTTTAAATCTCTATTATCCTTTCTTCTGGCTTTGACAAATTTTCTCTTATGCATCCAAAATGTTGATGCAGTGGTCAGTCCTAATCAGCCACTTTGAACATAGCAGCCTCCTTCTATGGTTATCTCTATTGGTTTCCCTTCCTCAGCTGGATCAGACAAACCTTCCATGTTTTTACCTTCACGGATCATCTCTCAGTCCACTACCAGGATGTTAGTCAAGTTGAGGTGGTAGTCAAGGATGTCAGCCTCCACTGGCCATTTTTTTGCATTTTTCCTCCATACTTACTTTCATGTTCTATTTCATGCTTGGGAGAAGTTCCTTTTAAATATCTACAGAGTTACTTGATCATCTGCCTACTCATCCTCTTCAAAATTCAACTTTGGCATGATGTCTACTGTTGCAGACACAAAAACTCAATTAATAATTCAATTAGTTAATTCAGAGGTGCCTGGTAAGAGTTCTGCTCCTCCACTCAGGGCCAGACTAATAATATATGGGATCGGGAAGGAATTTTACTCCATGGTTGGATTAGCATGGATCATGGTGGGTTTTGCCTTCCTCTGTGGAAGGGTTTGGGGGCATAGTCCACTCTTGGTATTGTTTAAGTGTATAAAATATTTCCTTCTTTGCAGGGGCAGGTTATTGACAGTGCTCTTGTCCCCCTGTGTTACCTGTGGCAACTTAGGGTGTAGTTGGTATTTTAGAACAGTGTGCCTGGTAGTTGTACAAGAAGGTTGTTTATGCCATTTTAAGAATAGGTTAGACCAATGGGAGCCAACCTCTTTTGGTAGGCATGCCACAAATTGGCACCACACACTCACTGAGTGCCACCCCAAGTACTTTTTCCCCTGGCTGTTCTGTTGCTCTGTTTTTTGCTCACTACTCTATTTAACACTGTGCTGCCTGTCCCCTCCCCAGTCACCCATGTGCCACACACAGGGGCTGTCCATGTTATTTGTAGCCCCTGTGCTGCAAGAGAGCCACCCAAATTCTTGTATACAACAGTTTAGAGAAGGATGATCCTGCCTTAAACAGGGTGCTGGACTAAATGACCCTTTCACTCATACTATTATATGATTATCTATTAACCCACAGTCATAAATCAACAGATTATGTTCAATATCAGAGAAAAATCTAAACAGAAACCTCTATGAGCCTGTCACCCAAGATACAGGATGGAACTTCGCCCACATGAGTTTTTTTAAAGTTCCTGAAACCAAGGGCTGAGGAAAATGCTGGAGAAATGGTTCTAGCTAATTAACTAATGCTGAAATATCTAACACTCAAATGTGTTGGCTCTTTGTTAGGTTAAAAGTCAATTATGTAGCAATGAAAAGAATATGACGGTGAAAGTTCATATTCTGCTTATTGCATTTTTTGATCTTAAGTTGAATTTTACCCTCTTAATGAGTGGAGCAACTCGCAGCCACATCAGAAGGCTGTGGAGGCAAGGAATGGAGGTCATAAAAGCAACAAAAGAATATGAGTACTTTATTAACAGACCAATACTCTGTCTGCATGTCTTAAACTTCTCTACTTCGTAAATAGATAAGGACTTTTCTAAATGAGAGAAGGGAAAGGAACAGGGGATAGAAAAAATATGTAAAGATTGGGTACATATTATGTAGCATATTATAGTACATATTTTGGGAGCATCTTACATAGAGGAAAATGTGTGCCCGAGTAAGAGTGACTTATTTTAATACCCTTGCTTCAGGCCCTGGGCAGCTACTACCTGCTTTTCAGGACACAGCTCCCACAAGTCCCCAGATGTGCAAATACTTATCTACATACTTAACTGTATGTGACTGTATGCAAGTTTCATCAAGCTCTCATTGGAAGCCAGTGAGAGTTAGGCACCTAGTTTCACACCTTCAAAAAATCTCTCCCATATAGCCCTTCTTCAACAAGCTATTTAAGTGTATGCTTAATCTTTGTGATGCTTATACTATTTTCAGAAGGTTCATATATCTGCATCATTAAATGCAATATTAGCTAGCATATCCAGACAAAAGCTATTTGTCTGCCAAATTGCTGCTGTTGACCATTTGTCAGTAAAGATGCTATTGTTAATGAGAAGTAATTGTATCTAGAAATAGGGCAAGGGGTTGCAGCCCTACCCTTCTTCCCTCTACCCAAGGCTCTTAGTTCATGACCCCATCTGATCAGTTAGCAGTGCAGGCTTCATTTGAATAGTGGCCTCTGAGATCATCAGTTGATTAGAACAGGATCCCTCTGGAACCCCTGCTTTCATGTGGCTCTGGAGCCCAAAGGGTGAATGCTGCTGCTTTTCAATTTCCCCCTCCCTCCCTCTCTCCACTGATTTTTTAGCAGCAGTGGAAAGGAGGGGACAAGTGGTAGTAGCAGCACTCAATCTCTTGGTTCTGCAGCAGGAACTCCAGTAGACTCTGTTCTGAGAACTTGCATTCAACACAACCAAAGGGAGTGCTGCTACACCCTATCTAGATCCACCCCTGATAATGGGGAATGTTTCCCCTTGCCCCTACTTGTGGTGGAACCACTTTCTCTAAGCTGGGAGCAGAAACAACTTTAGACACAGTCCAAGCAGAGAAAAAATCTCATTCTAAATGGTAAGGTGCTGGGAAGTAAGGAATAACTGAAAATAGGGACACTTTTTACTTAGACAAGTTATGCTTTCTTTAGCTATCCCTTACATGGACTTCCATACCAACTACTGTGTACTTTTTTCTGAGACATTAGAACTTACTGAGCGCATCTTCATGAGACATTTACTGAGCAGTTGACTAATTAGCTGCACAGTAAACATCTTGGTGAATATACATGCACCCTATTAGGCTGAAGTAAACTTTAGTTTGTAGCAGGACAATACTTGTATTTACAAGTAAAAAACTATAGCAGCATATGTGTAGGCTCTGGAGGTTTTCATAGATTTCATAGACATTAGGGCTGGAAGGGACCTCGGAAGATCGTCGAGTCCAGCCCCCTGCCTAAAGGGCAGGAAGTCAGCTGGGGTCATAGGATCCCAGCAAGATAAGCATCCAGTTCGCTCTTGAAGGTGTTCAATGTAGGCGCTTGAACCACCTCCGGTGGCAGGCTGTTCCAGACCTTGGGGGCTCGGACAGTAAAGAAAGTCTTCCTTATGTCCAGCCTGAAACGGTCTTGTAGTAGTTTATGACCATTCGACCTAGTCGTCATCCCTTGGGGCGCTCTGGTGAACAAACGTTTGCCCAGATACTGGTGATCCCCCCTGATAAACTTATAGGTGGCCATCAGATCACCCCATCAGGTGCTGGCTGGAGCACAAGGATGCTTCAGTGTGGGGGCTGTCTGCCTGCTAGCCCTGTGCTGAATTACCCTCATGCCCCAGCCAGTCCCTCTGCAGCATGTTGAACTGGAGGGAGCAGCCCTAGGCTGCCAGTCTGACCTCTAGGGCCCCTGCCAGCTTGGGCTACTCCACCTTGGCTCAACATGCTATGATCCCAAGTGCACATGAAGATGAGTGACTGGCAACAATAAGCTCTGGAATGATAAACATATTGCTTATTGCCAGAGCTTATTGCTGTGCATTAATAAACACATGTAGATGTGCCCACTGAGAGCATCCTATATGTGCGTTTTACTGCAGTGTTGACTAATTAGCTACTTAGCAAAGCATTAGCATCTACATATGTGGTGCTATTAGGCCACAGTCAACTAATTCATTGTGCTATATTGCCTGACACAAATATTATCCCATGCATATGTAGATGGTGACCGGGGCTGGCTGGGGCACAAGGGTGCTACAGTGCAGGACTTCCTGCCGGCTAGCCCCGCATTTTAGCACCCTCATGCCCTAGCCAGCCCCTCCACGGCATGTTGAGTCAGGAAGAGCAGCTTCAGGCTGGCAGGCTGAACCCCTGATTTCCAGGCACACATGTAAAAGCTGCACCCAGGAGCAATGAACTGGAGTTTATTCAGACATATTAATTGCATGTATAGGTGCACTTGCTAACCAGCAAAGGGACAGGCAAAAAATATAATAAACTGTATTTACTCCATAGATAGCTGTTTCCCACTTCTGCATTTCTTTGCATTATTAATGGGCCAAAATGTGTTTTAACAGATTTTAAAAGGTTCCATTAGCATTGATAAATGTGTACTGTGTAATTTATTTCCCAAATCAAAACACAATTATTTACCAGTAAAAATACTTTTAAATTGTTGATGATACAGAGTATGATGTATTTATTACATCCATTTAATGTGAAAGTTGCTGATTTTGATAAATAATGATTGCATTAATAAATTAAACCATATGTGGCCCAGAAAATCTTCAGAAGTCTGTAAATGTAAGATGGGTAGAAAAGCACTTTGTGCGTAGGCCAAATCTGTGACCCTTGTCTCATCTTAACTGCATCACCTGTCAATTTTCTTCACAATTAGCTTGTTACCAGAAGGCTGTGTCAGGGAAAGAATAAGCAATTACCGAATCATTCTGCAGGTTATGTCTGGCCCAAACAGATTCTGAATAGTCTGTTTAGGAATAGACCTGAGCCCTACGTAAGAGAAAGCAACTCTTGAATGTTCCCTATTCCTTGTTTTCCATAGTAATTTCACTGACTGGAGTCATAGAGGAGAAAAGCTGATCTAAGTAAGACCCATACCTCGGGCATCATTCTGAGTGCCAGGTATCATTAGGAGTACAAAGTACAAAGTGTTATGGGGCCATGGATCTCCCATCTATATGCCACAGGGAGAATGGGATTGCTTATTAGGTCAGTGATACCAGCATAGTTTTAAATCGCTGGATTTAAGGAGGAACAAGGGGATGACTAAGAGTGCACCTACAAAGTCACCTTTCTTTCTTAAAAAACCATAGGAATAAGATGTTGTTCATCTTAATTTTAAATGTGCATACTGAAAAATATAATATCCCAATGACTAGCTTTTTTTGTAAAGGGAAAAAATGACAATCATCAAAGGCCTCTTTAAATATAGTGTAACACTTATAACAGTGAGGCCTCTTGTGCTTCAGGCAAAATGGATCCACTCAATTCTTTGAAGATACTTTCCCATCTCAGAAGACACTGAATAGAAAAGCTGATTTTTTTTTTCACACTGGTATTATAGTCTGAGAAAAGAGGACACAGAGGGTATACAACTCTATATAATTTATTAAAGGATGATATAATTCAAATATGGTTAATTGGGCACAAGGCATGACTAATTTTCTATTTTCAAGCAGTCATGAGGAAATGACTGCACTTCATATTAAATTATACTGACACTATTTTTACACCCCTGAGAAATGACTCTTTGGACAGTTAGGGTGTTAGCCTGGGACTTGGGAGACTCATGTCCAAGCATTTGTTCTCCCATAGACTTTCTGTATAAACTTAGCTAAGTCACTTATTTTCACAAAAGGACTTAGACACCACAGTTATGCTAACAGACTTTGTAGATGCCCCTGCAGCCCCTGCCAGCCGGGGCTGCTCTGATCCAGCTTAATGTGCTTTGGTCCGGGGCACACAGGCAAATGGCAAGAAACTCTGGGGTTTATTGCTCTGGAGTTTAGTGTTCCCGGGCACGTGTTCAAACAGCACACCCAGGAGCAATAAACGCCAGAATAGAATCCAGAGTTTACTGGTTCACTTTAATTGCGTGTGTATATGTCCCCAGTATCATTTTATTTGGAGTTTATCTCATGATTTTGAGGACCTACCAGTCAAACCAATTGTTACATCACTACAAGTAACACAAATAAGAACCAATCCTTTGTATGAATATGGGAAAGGATAAAGAGTAGATATGTCTTCATACCATGAAAATCTCTCAACTATGTCCTCCCTCTTGAGAGATAAGGGCTTTGCTAGCAATGGAAAATGTACATGTCATGTGATCTCTGACATGCAGTTGAGGTATTATCCATTCTTTGACCTCTTTCTATTAACAATCAAAAAAGAAGCACCAGTATTTTTATTTGTCCTGAGTCTACTTCCTTTGTATTCTCATACCTGCCAATTATTTATTTTTTTTTTTTACCATGCATGCTTGCATGCAAGCCTTTGTCTCTATTTCATATAAAAACAAATTCAGGTGTGTGTGTATATATATATATGCAAGCAGGATGGTGTGCTTGCTGCTTTGCAGGTTGGCTTTGGTCCCTTGGAAGCCCCTTAGCTTATGTCCCTGGTTAATAGGAGTGGCAACGCCAGGCAAACCCTGAAGGAGAGTAGGGAGGAGGGGGCAGGCATGTTGGTTCCAAGAGCAGGGGTTGGGGTTGGGGGGAGGCTTACCCATGAGGAACTAGGTAGTCCCAACTGAGCTGTAGGACTGTGTGAAGCTTTGGTTACTGATTCAATTTGGAGGAGTTTCAGCCTGATTTGGTGGCCAGATCTCTGAATCCAAATCCAATTGGGAGACCAATAAAAAGGTCTGAATCAATCCGAAGCCTCTGAATTGATTTGGAGATTGGGCAATTTGGGCAGTCCCCACTCACCCCTTCAGGGATTTGGACCTGGACTCTGTGCTGGTAAGTAGGGGGCGGGGGGAAGGGGCTGGAGGAGCGGGGAGGGGACCATGGGGGACCTCTCCCAGGCCCCATCCCCTGCCTGCTACCCTGAGCGCCTCCTGACCCCCGCCCAATCCCAGCTTTTTTTTCTTTTCTTTTTTTTTTTTTTAAAGCCCTGCATTCACCAACTCCTGCCAGATGGGGGGACAATCCCCATAGCCCGATGCTGCATGGCGGGGCTCTGCCATGAGCCCCCATCCCTGCCCGCTCTCCCAGCACCATTAATGGGTGTCCCACCCAGCCCCAGCATCCCAGCATTTAAAAAACAAACAACCCCCCCCCCTGCATTCACTGGGTGCTGCAGTGGCCATTGGAGCCTCTGGGGGCTCATGGCAGAGTCCCCACATGCAGCATGGGGCAGGGGGAAGTAGGGATCACCCCCACCCCCCGCCTGGCAGCAGCCAGTGAGTGCACAGCTTCAGGTTGTTTGTTTAAGAGCTGAGATGCTGGGGCCAGGTGGGGCAGCCAAGGGGGGGTCTTGGAGAGTGGATGGGGGATGGGAGCTCGTGGCAGAGCCCCACATGCAGTGTGGGACAGTGGGGGGGCAGGGGATCCCCCCAAACCTGGCAGCAACCAACGAGTGCATTGCTTTTCTTTTTAAAGAGTTGGAACACCGGGGCCAGGCGGGGCAGCCATTGATGGGGATGGGGAAGCAGCTGGGGGATGGGGACTGTTTTGATCTGGAGATTCGGCCGATTCGGCAGCGGCCAAATCTCCAAATCGGATTCGGCTGAATCAATTCAGGACACCGATTCAAATCACTGTCCCCCAAATCAGCCGAATCCCAAGAGAATACTAGCTGCTTTGCACAGGCCCACTAAGCTGCTGCTGACAAAGACTCTGCCCACCCTGGCTCTGTTGCTCTTAAAGAAACAGCAGCCAAGGCTGTTTCAAGTTTGTGCCAGTGTGCAGATTCCAAAGGGGAGAGATTCACTAAATGGCCATTTCTTCACAAATAGAGACCGATCTGGCATTTCTAACTTGGCACTCAAGGTAGCTGTCCCTCTCACCTACCAGTAGTTACACAGTTGCTTTTAACACAGACCAATAGTCTTTGTGCCTAATACATAAATGGGCAAAACACCACCTTTAGCTCTTGCCCTGGCCATGGGAGAGGCTTTTAGCTCTGGCTCATTCCAGGTAGTAAGTTTACCTGTGTTCCAGTCTGCCTTTTGGCCACAAACTACTTCCTCCCCTAACTCACCACTCTCTGCTCTCCTCCCTGGGGCTTTTAGCTGATACTCTCTGATTATCTAACCACCAACAGCCTGGCTTCTACAACACGGCTGTCTGCCTCCTCTTAAAGGACCAGACCACCCTAGTATAACTTACTTTTAAAATGAAGAACAAACTTAGAACACATTTTCAAAACTCAAGACCAGATATTTGCATGCAGAAAATCTTACAACTTGCAAATCAGGCTTCTAACTTACCTTACTTCCATGTACACTGGACATTTGTGTATAGAAATAGCTCATCAGATAATTAATGGTTGATTCCAACTAGTCACATACAATGCATAAATGAAAGAGCATAAAGTCATCTGTATTTTCATGAGAAGATCTTGGGTTTTAAAGGTTGGTGGCTCAATATATTAGGCTTATAGCAAACTAAAAATCTCAAGTCTAGATATGTAATGTTAGGGTCTTAAACCCCCATGGTAGTGAGGGCCTTAAAAAATAAGTGGCCTGATTTCAGGATTATGAGCATGTGTAGTTCCCATTTTAAGTGACTGCCCTGAAAAAGAAGCAACTTTTATTTAGGAACCTACATCTGGATTTAATAGTCAAACTGTAAGATTTGGTGATATTTCATAACAGTAAGTTGAACTAGAATAAGGTCTATATATGCTCATAGTTGATATGTTTTCGTTTACAGTGATGTCTCCTTATTTTCCCTTTCATCACATAGGCAAAAAGGCTGAATTCCAGGAGTCTGAAAAAGAAAGGCCATTGATGTAGTTCCCCATCCCTCAAGGAAAGGGATAAAGAGAGCTGTGAGACAGCCACAGAGCTAATAGGGGAGAGAAACAGATCAGACAGGCAGATAAGCCACTGGTTTGAACTATGAGAACTTTGTTCTGTGAGATTTAGCCAGACACTTTTATCTTGTAGGAATTTGGTCAAGAGCATAAACCTCCCTATAAATAATAAAAGTGATGTAGCTGTTTATTTTTTAAAGGGCAGCCTATGAACATTCAAAACCTCTTAAACTTCAGAACTTATTTTCAAACTATTTTATTTGTGTATATCAGGATGTTTTCCCTCAAACTACAAAGAGAACAACTTAAACCATTCTCATTGTGTTACTGTAACTTTCAATGACAAATAAGTGCAATGTGTGGAGAGTTATAATAGTTTTAGACAGAATATTATACATGGTATTTTAAGTTCTACTAATGTATTATCATTCCAACATATAATAATCTATAATTTTTTTGTAGGGGGGATGCATACTTTCTATTGTATTTGCATATTCCTCAGCCTGCTATCAAAAACAATAGTTATAAAGCATAAAGCAATGATGTAGAATCTTTTCAAATAGACCTTTGAGATGTATTATCTGGTTTCTTTTTCTGTCCATATATCTATTTATTAGTATGAGTTAATAACCGGAACAATTAATATGATCCAATCAGCTGTAAAGATGACTAAATACAGCAAAAACATACTAGATATAAAAGTTAGGTATGTGATTAAAAATCAATATTTTTCCAATTATGCATTAATTGAAAACATCCAACCAGCTATGTGATATCTGTGATATTTCTAACATAGCAATTGTGCTATACTGATTATAGGTAGTTACATGTAGACATGTTTTCTTCACAAGAAAAATGTAGAAAAAAACATGTAGACCTGTTTTCTTCACAAGAAAAATGCACAGGTCGCACTTCAAAGCACTGTTGAATTCATTATTATAAATATTCATTTTCCATACCCATAATTGGGCTATAGTTTGTTCTGATTAGAGCATACAGAAGACCCACCATTCCCACAAAGAGCAAGTTCTCCTCTACCCTTCATTATAGGGTAAAGAGTACACTCCAATCACAGGAGTAGGGAAAGAGAGAGTTCACATGTAATTCTCAAATCTTATATATAGAATTGGTTAAAATTGCTGCTGAAAGAGTTTTTCACTGTGAAACCAAGTTAGGTTGGAAAACACTTTTCAAGGGAAGTATGAATTTTCAGGAAGGTTTTTATAAGAAAAGGAATCATTAGACATTCTTATTTCATTTTTAGAACGTAGAAATATTTGTCTCAACTTGATAATTTTTACTTACTTTGAGCTTTTATTATACATATACCTTAAATATTATTTATCATAATGTTTCACATTTATAAAAATGAGACATTATAATTGTGCATTAGTTATGTATGTATTTTTCAGAATTTTCATTCAATGGCTCTTCTTGACAATTTAGGTATTTGTCTCAATGTTTTTGAAATAACAGAATTTTCTGCAGAGTAGGAATCCCCATGTTATTTATTATGCATTTATTTCTTTGTTTATTTTCTCTAGTTATTTTTTTTCACCTAATACTGACTGCTAATTACGTTTTGGTTTTAGTTGTTTTAATTTTTTAATAGAATCTTCATTTGCTATTCAACTCATTATTTTAATATATATTTGATCTGTGTTTTCCTGTTACATTTGATTTGAATGTTCACATTTTTATAGTGTATGTTTATATACTATAATATTTATGTGAGTGATATTGTAGACCCGGGGGTGGGGGTGGAGGTGGGGGGGTTGTGCAAATACCTGGAGAGAGATGTCTTCAACAACTGTGATACAAGCAAATTCAGTCATTCATGTTACCACCAGGTGGTGAAAAGTGTTGTTTTTTTCTATTATTGTTTATTTCATAGGCATTTCTGTTACTTTGCAAATTATTAGAAAGAGGTAGTCAGCCATGTTAGTCTCAAGTCAGACTGAAGGCACCTTGCCTCTTGCAAATTAGTAGCATAAGAGGATCAAATAGGCTTCATAAACTACATTTCACTATTCCTCTTCCTGTCTGTAATACTTCAGACAGATACATGTCTGAAAACAGGGCCTCAGTGCCAGCAAAGGATAAATTTCTTCAAGGTCTATCTATAAGTTTAGCCAGTAGATGTCTCTCTTACACCCATGCAGTGATTACATCAACTTGTTTTACACACACGCACATATACACCAGTCAGGTCTTATTGTACCATGCATACTTCAGTCGAGCAATATAAAAATACCCATAGTCTAGGCCTTGTTCTTGAAAGAAAATAAAATTAAAAGAGTCAATTTAATTGAGACGGGTTGTAATGTTAAACCTTTTCAAAATGATCAGTTCCGAGCAACAAGAAATGGGAAAGGGAGGGGAAAAAAACCTTGGTGTCCATTTTTGTATATCAATGCAGTATACTCAGATAGGTTTGTATCCATTCTGTAATAGCAAGAGTTTTCTTGTACCTTGATTGCAGTATCCATGAGTGGCTATTACTAAATCTGAAAAACTTCCTTGTCTGGCACAGCAGCTATTAACTGGTGACTGGGAAAACTGGAACTGGGCTCATACTTCAGAATCTTCTCCATGTAGTGTCATCACTTATATTTTCATCAAGTGTGCTTGCAACTCTTTAAAATCTGATTTTTGTGAGATGACTAATTAACACACTAAATAGCAGGAAAACTCACTAAAACAGCAAAATAAGTGATGTTTACAGGGAACAACATTTACATTAATAAACATGACTATACCACAATTATGCAGCTTGAATTTTTAGATGTTAATGCATTGCTTGCAAACAAAGTACACACTGACTCATGTTTGCAGGGATTACAAGGTGAATGACTTAAAATTACAAATAGAGTTCCAGATCCTGAAGCATGTTATATAGAAAGGCACCCAGACAGAATCCTAATGACTCCATTTAAAGCTTCGCTTCTGATGCACAAATCACATTGCAGGGTCAAGGCAGCAGGGGCTAGAATCTAGGACCCTGCCCCCTTGCATTTTGCTATAGAGCCAAACTCATACTTGTTTGCTGTCCTTCAGGCCCCAAGAATCATGTACACTTGGCTGCCCATCACCCAACTTCAAGGGTAGAGATGAGGCTATAGCCTTGTGGTGAGTGCACTCTCTTGTGAAGTGGATGATGTGAATTTGAGATCCACTAGGCCAAGAAAGTCCTAGGAGCCATGTTTCGTACACCCCAGGTTGGGTTCTTTATTGGACAAAAAATGGGCAGGAGTACCATCACCAGCTGTGTGTTTTTGTTTTTTTTTATTGAATTACACACTTGCTTAGAGTTGTTAGACCCGCTAGTCCCCACACCTGGAGCCCTAGGCAGATTTTAGGCACCTCCCAACACACGAGATGGCATGAGATAGGTGCTTATGTGATTACTCGGGATAGTTTCTGAATATATACAGACTCTTCAGACCAGACGCCTAGGAATCATTGTAGTTTAAAATGAAGGTGTTAGGTGACACTTGTATGGCTTTATGTACATACAAGAATGATGTTCATCTTATCCTGTGACTTAGCCATCTGTTTTGATGTCCTATTTAGATGCCTGCAAAGTCAATTTGGATCTGACCCTTAAGTCACTTAGACACTTTGCATTTTTTTTTCCTAAATTAATTATTGTAGTCAAATAACTGAAAATAACTGAATTATTGTAATATTCCAAGCATTTGGGACATTTCAGTAAATATGTCAACCTTCCCCACAAAATGGGCATCTTTTTTCCTTCTTTGCAGGGATTAAAGCCACGGTGATGCAGCTTCACTGACAGCAAAATTAAATAAAAAACCAAAAGAAATATGTGACTTATACAGAGTCAATGCTGCTGATCTAGAAGAGAAGGAAAAGTATTTTCTTTTGTGCTTTTTCATTACATAAGACAGGGTTTTTAAAAAAAATTTGGTCCTGGCTCTTCTTTCAGTTCCTTCCAGTCCAAATCTCTTGACTGGGTTAAATACGTGATCCAAACAACAGGTTATTTATCATGATGTTTGGTGATGGATGCTGTAGTGATTGCCTCCTATTCTTTTTTGACTGTAAAACTAAATTAGAGTCTACACCGTGCAAATGTACACAATGCACATTGTGATGGCAGCTGGTGGACTGCTGCTATAGC
Organism: Alligator sinensis; assembly: GCF_000455745.1. Lineage (NCBI taxonomy): Eukaryota > Metazoa > Chordata > Crocodylia > Alligatoridae > Alligator > Alligator sinensis. The sequence goes on along the minus strand of NW_005842511.1, from coordinate 615,208 downwards.
CAGTTCTAAGTCTTTTTCTAGTCACAACTTCTGTTTCTCGTCTTCTATACTTAGCTTCTCCCCCCACTTCCAAATCACCGCCCCAAAGAAAAAGTAAAAAAAAAAAAATACTAGGCAATAGCACCAGCTGGTCCTATTTATCTGTAAACAGATATTCATCCTGTCTGCTTATAGTCCTGGCCTCTAAAGCTACATCCATGCATAAAAATCTGCAACTTTCTTCACAAAATATAGGTTAAACATTTTAGAAAATGGACTATTGTGATTCTTCTATAAATCAAAAAAGCTTACCAAGAACAAACATAACCACTTACAGTAAATATACACAAGCAGGACTTAAGTTTTATATCTCTCCACAAAATTCTGTGTTGGAGGAGGGTGTGAATAATTATCTATTTACCACTCAAAAAGGTTAAAAAATTAGAAATCCTTTCATACTACCTTTCTTGATACCAGCAGTACTATTGTTAAGCACATCCTGGCGCAGAAAGAACCTAAAAGTAGTAGTGCTATGACATTTATAAAAGAAATGGAATCTACTCTCATATCCTTCCTTCCTACCCCCGGATTTGCCAGGGGGTCTCACCTGGCGCCATGAGGGCTTCAAGGTCCTGGGCATGTTCCTGGGGCCACTGACCTTCATGGTGCACAACTGGGATGGCCTTGAGGAAGTGGTGGAGGACCCCCTGCCATGGTGGCACTAGCACCTACCCAGCCTCTCCTACCTTGGACATGTCCTCATCGCAAACAACCTGGTGGTGGCAACCCTGTGGCAGTTGTGAACTGTATTCGACCCACCACAGGCCCTACTCGAGAGGCTCCAGAACCTCCTGGTAGATTTTTTTCTGGGATGGGCACCACTGGCTCCCACGAACTGTCCTGGAGGATGGTTCACTTGGGTGGAAAAGGTGCACCTATTTTATTTTCCATTTATACCATCTAAAACTTAGAGTTTGTCCAGAACACTTTGTTTCATATTAAGGAAGGTGGGTTTTTTTATTCTCTTAAAAGGAGATTATAGTGGGAGGGCATGTGAACAGTGTGACTCACTTTGCAACAGCTTCCTCTGTTTTGAACCACCTAGGCTGTGTGTAGACAAAACAAGAGGGGTGTGTGCATGGCACTTTAAAGTGGGCTAAATGTTTTTGCACTGCTTTAAAGGTGCTGGTGTTTGCATGCCTTGATGGCATATTGTGCATTAATTCCAGCTGCTGTAGCAAATTTGGTGGCATAATGCTCCTTAAATAACTTGGGGCACAGCAAACTAAAATTCCTTCAAGTTTTAGTTTGCTGCCCTTACAGCCATAGAGCGAAGCACCAGGCTCTGTGCAGCTCCACAGCTCTGCAGGAAGCTCTGCAGAGCGCCTGGCAGCACCCCAGAAAAGAAGGCTCTGCCCAAGAAAAGTGGTGAGCCTGATCTTTATTTCTTTATTTCTCCTCCCCACAGAGCCTGCCTGCCTGCATGAGAGCCTGGTGCTTCCCTCCATGGCTGCAGTGCTGCCTGGGACCACCAAAGCCAGGTACCAGCAGGCAGGTGCCACCTGGGAGGAGGGGGGGCTTGACTGCTGCGGAGGGAAGTACCAGCCCCTCCTGCAGCCCAGGAACTGCTCCACCAGCCTCTCCTACTGTGGACATAGCCTCATCACAAATAACCTGGTGGCGGTGAGCTTGTGGCACCAGTGGGCCATACTCGACCCTCCACAGAACCTACTCGAGAGGCTCCAGTGCCTCCTGATAGATTTTTTTCTGGGATGGGCACCACTGGCTCCCACAAGCTATCCTTTACCTATCTGTCACTGAGGGGGGCCAGAGCCTGGTTGGCCTGGCAAGCAAGGCGGCTTCCTTCCACCTGCAAGCCTTCCAGTGACTCCTCTATGGCAAGGAGCACCTACCCAGGCAACAGCTGGTGTTCTGGTTCCTGCAGAGGATAGGGGCCCTTGACTGGGAGCTCTTCCTGCTGGACCCCATGCTTCTGAATTGGGCAGTGCTTCTGACTTTCCACCGCAGCATGGTACAAGCCTGCAGGCCACCTTCCACCTCCATCTCCAGCCCCAGGTCTGGCACCTGCAGTTGCCGCAGCTGCTTAGAAAGCCCCTGGTGCACACCCCAGCCCTGAGGCACCCTGTGCTGAGGCAGCCATGAGGCTGACGGAGGCTAGACATCATCCAGGCACGTGTCCTCCACCTGAGCCATCTCCTTGACCCCACTCCATTGGCCTGGCTCTTGCCTGAGGCCCTGACCACCCAGCTAGGCATGTGCTCTGTCTGCAGCATGGGCCATCTTCTGCATGACATCCAGGCTGCCCTCCACCGGAGGCAGCAGCCACCCTAGATGACCATCTCCAGGCATGCTAGGTCCCCTGTGCCACAGAGGCCCCTAGCAAGGCTTTTCCCACGCTGCCAGTCACCCTGGCCATGGCCAGTGAGCTAGTCAGTGGGCCTGGCACCCTGCTGATGCTCCCTGTGCCTCCTGACAGTGACATAGGTTGTCTCTTTGCTTTTCTGGCATGTAGAAGCCTATATGCCTGGGTGGTTCACATCTGACATGCCCAGGTGCTGGTGAGCTGCCCTGATACACCATGGCGACGATGCCTGGGGCTTCCAGATTCCCCACCAGGCTACCTGGTTTGGTGCACATTGCAAAAGTCGCCAACTGCCCAGAAGACTGGCGACCTGCAGTGGCGGTTGCTGCACGGCATCCTGGCCACTGGCATGTTTGCGTCCCACGTTGACCAAGCACCTCAACAGCCAGTCCTTTCTGCCCCAGGGGCATTGAGGAGAACCTCTTTCACAACTTCCTTGATTGTTCCTGCCTGCAGCTGCCTTTTGTCACCCGCGAGCTGTTGTTGTGGGCGCTGGCCAACTTTCTACTGGGTCAGGCCAAGATGGCCATCCGAAAGAGCCACCACAACTGGCTCAAATAATGCCCTGTGGCTTTTCAGTCTCCTGGTGCAGGCGCGCGTCTCACTGGAGTTTGCATATGCCGTGCTCTGGGGGGGCGGTGCCCAACTTTGAGGCATGGTAGGCCCTTGAGGGAGCGCTGTGCCACGTGGAGGATGGCCGTCTTCAATACACACCCTGAAGTCATGACCGGCCTGGGCGACTAGGCAGGCTCGGTGTCGGACTGTGACTCCCAGCTCATGCCACACCCTGGGCCCTCACCAGGCTGCTTTTTGCTTTTCTCTTTGTGTTGAAGGTGTTTCACATGTAATATTGGATAGAGCTGGGTAGGAATCATTTGTTTATAGAGGGCTTTGGTCTATATGACTGTGTGGCCGGTGTCCTGACCGCATAACAGCATGTTAGGCACGACGTGTAATACAGGAACTCCTCACTTAATGACTGAGTTCCGTTCCTGCGACTAGGGCATTAAGCGAATTGGTTGATAAGCGAGGAGCCGCCCCTTGATACTGCGTGCCTTGGCTTGAGATGCCCCGCTGCCGTTTCAAAGACCAAAGTGCTCGTACTTACGACCAGTTCTCGCTGGTCGTAAGTCCGTGTGGTCGTTAAACAGGTAGGTCGTTAAGTGAGGAGTACCTGTATAGTGAAAGTGTCTGTCACAGTGTGATGTTATGGATGTAATGGCACTCTTGGTTTGATGGTAATTTGTTTGTCTTTGTATATCAGACCTAGGCCCCAGAGGGACCAACTTTTTGTACGCCAAACCCCTGAATAAAGTAGTTAAAAGTCAAAGTCCTTCCTTCCTTTTGGTTTGTTTGTTTTGGAGGGTCTTTGGGGGTTTTGTTTATTTTTTCTAGTTGACTCTTACTTTGGTTTTATTGTAATTCAACATTTTTAAAACTCAGGTGTCTGCAGTAAAGGCACCGTAAAGTAACCATAGGTAGCGTAGCTTGAGGACCTCTGTAATTAAAATCTTTTGTGTACCTTAATTTAGGTGCTTTATGTCTAGGTTTTTGGGAGTTCTGTGTGTTAATTTGTTCTTCCTAATAAGATGAGTGCACTTGAGCTGATGAACAGGCTTCTTGTCTTGGTTTGCAAGTACAAAATAAGTTTAGTTAAACCTCCTGTTGGACAATACATGACATTTATGTATCCCAATGTGGCTACCTATGAGATAAGCCAAAGACACTCTGCAGACCATAGGTGGCTGATTGTGATTGAGTGAATGATTGATTTGCTGTTTGCTGGTATAACTATTCAAATGGTCTGTCTTTCCAGCTACCATTTTCATACAGCATCTGCACTTCGTATCTTTTCCCTTCTCCCATATCTCAGTGAATTTGTCCCTTTTATTTACTTTCCGCAATCCTGAACTGTGTTATACTGACCCTGTGAGAGTTTCAAGCAGCCTTTTTACACCAGGATTAAAGGAGCAAGAGATCTTAAGCATCCAGTTTTATTAGCTGGATACTTTTCTCGTAGTATTACAGAATCTACTTTCCCTATGCAGTTCAAAATTATGTCTGTCCCCTATTAGAACTGGGTTGAACTGTGGTTTGTGTGCCCCTTTTTAGTTTTGAATTACTTGACTTCATGCTTTGGTGACTGAATGAACAGAATATTTGAAAATCATCAAAGCTCTAGTGTTCCATCCGTATTCACTTCAGACCTATGTGAAACATTTGCGTGGCTTTGATATGAAACCTTACTTCAGCCTGAATTTATTCAAAAAGTTTGGCCATGGATCTGGGATTGCAATTGAAACCAAACCCACAAGCAACAGATTTCATGATTTATCTGATTTTGTAACAACAGATTTCTACAGTTCCAGTCCTTGATTTTTCTTTCCCCTAAATGCAAAGTTAACCCCTCCTTAAGGGCATGAGGGATGGTAGGGAAACAAGAAAACTCCTTGATCTTCAATTACCTGGACCCAGCACAAATGAAAGCTACATGCTTCACAGCATGCATGCTCTACTGTACCTATTTCCTCACCCCCCCCCAACACTGCAGGAAATTCTTGCACAAAATAGGACAGAACCAGCTCTGCCAGTTTTGCAATAGCTTTATTAAACAGAAGAAATTTTGTAACGTTACTCTCTATATGCCTTAATTTCATTTTGTACTACCTAAGCAGGGCAAATCCAACTTGTTGAACTGAAGAATCTAGCTCATAAATCTAGTTTTCTAAACCTTTGCACATACCTCCATATTCCGCAACTTTTTACTGATTTAGTCCCATCTCCCATTATGTGATGAATACCCGTGAACCCAACATAATTCATGGAGTATCACATATTTTTTCACCATTGCACTTCAAGAAGGAGGATACTTAATAAAATTGGGTGCAGACTTGGGTCCAGATTTGGATCCAAATATTCCCAGTGTCAATAACTGTTTGGAGCCAGAATTTTGCTCAACTCTGTCTTCACTAGAGCCAGGCCTAGTAAGCAAAGTACTTGGGTGGCCTTGCCAGACATATAACAAGTGCCATACTGATCTTTGAATCATCTGACTCTGTTTGCTTCACTAATTGCTACCAGCTATTGCACTGATGGTTTTAATCTTCTGTCCTCTATCATCCCCCTGACCTTTTTCCCTGACTGGTGTTTGAGATCGGATTTCTTCATTGACTTTGGTCAGCACCAGGCTTTATAACGTTAATACTCCTTGTTTTCTTCCTAAGCTTATGCCACGAACAAACTGCAGGAAAACTTTCTGGCTTTTTCTTGGGAAATACTTAGTGACTAAACTAAGAATGAATCATGCACCAACAAATTTACTGATCTCATTTTGCTGGAATACTTTTCTCACTGATCTCTTTATGACAATCACAAATATTTGTCAAGGTAAAACATGAAATCAAATTAAATGCTTGGGAAAGATATAAAAAGAACAAGTTTGTCAGTTTAAAGCCCTGCAACTAAAATTATGCTGTAAGCTGTCTGCACCATGTTTAAAATTTAAAGCAAGAGAGCAAAACATTCAGAACATACAGATAGTAAAGAACAAAAACTATAAATGGAAGACAGCTGGAGACAGCAGTTCCAAAGCTATAATTTTCCTCAAATATATCTAAAACAGAGTAATCATTTCTCCTTCTTGACATTAACAAAGACTAACAGTGCTTCCCAGGACTGTTCTGAACTTCAGTGCACAAAATTTAGTTTTTAGTGACAATATAAGAAAGAAGAACACATCAGGAACACAGCAGATAGTTACTTGGCACTTTTTCTTTGAGACTGGGAATAAACAAAAAGAATTTCTATCCTTGAATAAAAAAGGGTAAAATAGGGTTATTACCTGATTAGTAACAAGAGTTATTACTTAGGAGATGTCACAGAGGCACAGTAGTTTCAGCAGTTAAAGGGATAACAAAACATACCATTTAGCTAGTATTTACTCTCACTATATATGTATTTGTATCAGTATAACTTCACTGCAGAGTTATTCCACTGGGTAGACTTATCCTTGATTCATACCACTGTAAACAGATTATAATTGTCCTATGTGGATTTGAAAATCCAGCAGTATTCAGTGGGAATGAATGAAAATTAGGAGCAATGTAATCTGTGTTCCACTTCAGAGCAAACCATGCTGGAATTTCAAGATTGCCCAGTGCATTCACTGTGGTTCAGCATCATTAAAAAAAGTCATGGTAAGTCAGGCCTAAGTCAAAGGCATCAGCAGCAGCAGGAGGGATATTGGCTGAATACTGAAGAGCAAATTCCATTCCCATAGATATGAAAATAGAAAGCAAACATGAGACAAGAAGCTGAGGGGTATGCAGATGATATAAGGCAGTTCACTTAGCAGAACAGGAGACTCTGATCCTTTAATATGCACATAGAATATATTTATCAGGATATTCTTTTGCCAGAGGCACAAAATGTCAGGCTTTTGCTCTCTAGGTAATAATGTTAGGACAGTTTTATTATGCTGTGCAACTGTATTTATTAAATAGTTGTACATGCAGCTATTGGTTATACATATTCAAAAGAATGGACACAACCATCTCTGTATCTTTGGTCAATACATTATTCCAAAAATACAATTTTGGGTGAAAGAGAGGCAAAGATACCTAGAAACAGCAGTTTTTTATGTTAATAATTTTTTAAAAATGGTTTTGCTGCTATAACTTTAAATGTTAACTTGAAAGAGTCCTGTGATCACAGGGCATAGCCTTAGGGATAGCTCTGCAACCCCCATCAGTAATGCAAAGCATCCCTAAATCCAGATTAACTCACCCTTTAAGGATTCCCTCTGTAGTAAGGGGATTCCTCAGGTAGTATAATAACAGTCATACTCCTCTTCTGACTCACTCTAAGACAAGACACATGTGCCTACACACTGGTGATTCTCATTGGAGATGGTAGGGAGGCTAAGTTAAAGTAGTTCGCATTCAACTTTGATAGACACTTAATACAGTCACAAAGCAATGTTAAAGCCACTTTCCTCCATTTCCTCTCACCTGGCTTCAAGCACAGCTCAACCAAATTGAAGAAGATTGTCTTCAAAGTGCTTCAAAACAATAGCATTTAATGAACATATGTCCAAAGCCAACAAAACAACCTTTTGCTTTCACTCCTAAAGACAGTGATTTCTGCAAGCTGTTGTCCACAAGCATATTGCAACAGAAAATCTTGTAAATACTGATGATATACAGGTAAATAAAAAATCTGTCCAATTAATTCAAACACTGATTTAATGGTCTACCAATAGCCAATCACATATGTGACTCTAGATTTACAATGGGGTAATTTTGTGTGGTCAGTCATCCATATGTGTACATCTATTCCTTATTTGAGTGAAAATGTGGTTTTACACACTCAGTGGTTCCTTTCAGATAGTATAGGTGCTATTTAGACAGCTATAGTCTGTCTGAAACAGACTATAGAAGAGTCTGAAACTCTTCTCCCAGATCTATTCTGTCTAGCTATTTTGCAGTACAATCATTTTGCCACAGATGAAGGTGTGACAAAAGGTATGTTTGGGTCTGTGACCGTTTTGATTTCAGTGATACACAATCCACATTTCACAAATTACTATCAATTCTAATTTTCTTGTGGTATCTAGTCTCTTGGTCATGTGTCTATATAGATCCACTTCTGAGGAGACTTAATTCCATTATGTAGGAAGGCTTTTTTGGTCCATTCTGAAGTGTGGGGAAAAAATCATGAGAACTGAGTGGCAACGTATCCTTATGAAGCAAAGCCATGTAGTTCAAACGAAGCAAAAATAATCATCAATGATCTCACTTCTTAGCTTATAAAGAAAAGCAGAGGCGGTACAGACAAGAGTAAGTCTGACAGGAGTAGGAGGGGAGTAACTCTAAAAGGGTTCTGTAGCAGTTTTTATCTTCTCAAAAATGACATGTTTGTTTAGTTCTTTTTCCTTCATTTTTAAATTATCTGTCCTATAGACATTACTGTGTTGTACTCTGCTACTTTTACAGGTAGCTTTTGTGGTTCTAGAAGACAATACCCTTATTGCAAATGCTGGGGGAAAGAGGTTGCAAATTTTAAAAGATGTGGCTGTCCTTTTGGTATTACATAATGGGTACAATCCTTGGCTCTTGTCCAGAAAGACCTTTGTTGCCTTTTCAGAGGTAACAAAGATAGAGTTCTAATAAACCTGTAGCTAATCACAGATTTTAAACTGCAGGAGCCAAATTTTTCTCTCTTTGCCTACTTGGTTCTGCTTTGGGTTTTTGTGATTTAAAAAAAAACAAAACACAATTTTTTTCTCTTGATGAGATCGCTATTTCAGCCTGTAACAAATGTTGACCTTTACTTTTCTTAGGAAAAATGAACTCCAATAACCAATTATGCTTATCTCCCGCTTCTCTTCCTCTGTCTTCCACCTGCCATCAGCTCTGCCTCTCTCTGATCTCTTATCATCTCAGCTCTTAAATAAGAACACTTCTAGCTCCTGCTGGCTCCTGTACAAGTCAGCATTGCCATCTTACCCAGCACTGCCAGTTCTATTATTTCCTCAAAATTAAGATAATTTTGGCTGAGACCGGAGCCATGATTTGAGAAGCTCCAATAATTCTAAGGCAACGCAAGAGAAAACTATGTTTAACTGGATGCCTTCCACACTAACCAACTTCTCAGGAAAGAGCGCCTAATAAGGACTGCTTTTAGATCAAGAGAATTTTCCCTATCCTTATAGGAACCAACAGGAGTTACTGGGTAAATGTTGGACAATAGCTGACAGCATTTTTATAGGTTGGGTGGACACAAGGTAGCAAAGAAAAAACAAGCAGGCATTTTAGAGCGGTCCTACTCCCTTCTTCCCTCTCCTTTCTGTGAAAAATCAAATTAACCTGCTTTCTGGTCCTACCCTTTACCTCTTCCATTTCTGCTATGCCAGGCCTGAGAAGAGAACAACAAGTCTGGAGAACCCCTGGGCCACTCGCACAGCTTCCACTGTGCTCAAGAGGGTTCAACTTTAGCTAGTCCCTCAGGCCTAAGAATGAGCCCATGGAGCCTAGGAATGAGCAGTTGGGATGGAAAAACAAGCTGATGTGTGGTTTGGAGAACACAGAATCAGTTAATTTGTTCGTATTTGGGGAAATGATAGAACCTCCATCTTATCAAGTAACTGAACCTTTGCTTTACTCTGAACAGGGAAAACCAGAACAGGGATGGTTTTGTGAGATGGGTGCTACCCTGGAGGGACAGGGGCCAGGATCCTGGCCCTTCCTTTCCTGAGCAGAAGCTAGCTCAGTGAGACACCTTCCTGTAGCTTCATACACTATCTCTAATATAATCAGGGGCCTGTACACATGTGCTGAATCATGTGCCAAGTGAAAAAGGCAAAGCTCCTTGCAGAGAGAACCCAAAGACAATTTAGATTGATGTTGGGGTTTCAGTGTCAGTGGTGATGAGAAGCTGGCAACTTCAGAACAGACTTTACAAGTATATTGACTTGAAAAGAAGTTATTGGGATGCTTGCCAAGAAGCTTTGGAGGACAGGGACCATCTCTGCCTCATGAGGAGCAGAATGAAAATCTCAGCAACTTGTGTGCCCAGGTGGTGCAGTTCTGGGATGGAAAACATAAATGCAATATGAGGCACAGCCATGAGGAAAAGGATGCTTGATGAAGTGTGTGAATTCTGTAGAACCACTAAAAGGGTTAATGGGAAACTTAGTACCATATTTCATAGATTTCATAGACATTTGGGATGGAAGGGACCCCAGAGGATCATCGAGTCCAGCCCCCTGCCCCAGGGGCAGGAAGTCAGCAGGGATCATAGGATCCCAGCAAGATAAGCATCCAAATGTGTCTTGAAGGCATTCAAAGTGGGTGCTTGAATCGCCTCTGGTGGCAGTCTATTCCAAACCTTGGGGGCTCGGACAGTAAAGAAGTTTTTCCTTATGTCCAGCCTGAATTGGCCATGGCAGAGTTTGTGACCATTTGATCTTGTCATCCCTTGGGGTGCTCTGGTGAACAGATGTTCCCCCAGATCCTGATGAGCACCCCTGATAAATTTATAGGTGGCCACCAGATCACCCCTGAGCCTGCGTTTTTCTAGGCTGAAGAGTCCCATGGCTCTCAGCCTCTCATTGTAAGGTCTGTTTTCCTGACCTCTGATCATGTGCATGGCTTTACTCTGCAATCAAGCTTCTCCACATCCTTTTTGAATTGCAGAGCCCAAAACTGGATGCAGTACTCCAGATGCGGCCTCACCAAGACCGAGTACAATGGGAGAGTGATGTCCCGGGATTTGCTTGAGAGGCATCTATGGAAGCAAGCCAGCATTTTGCTCACTTTACTAGCCACAGCATCACATTGAAGGCTCATGTTCATCTTATGGTCAGTCATGACCCCCAAGTCCCTTTCATCCATAACCAGCATAGTACTGCAGAGCCTATAAGTATGCTGCAGGTTTTTCCTCCCAAGGTGGAGAACCTTGCATTTTTCAGTGTTGAACACCATCAGGTCCTCATCCGCCCATTTCATGAGCCTGTCAAGATCTGCCTGGATCACCCTTCTGTCCTTAGGTGCGGATGCTTTACCCCAGAGTTTGGTGTCATCAGTGAACTTGGCCAGTCCACTTCTGACACTAATGTCCACATCATTTATGAAGATGTGTAACAGTATATGCGAAACGGGCCGTATTCAATTCAGATTCAGCTTGAATCGGGGACAGTGATTCCATTTGTTGATTCAAATCTTTATCCCTGATTCGATTCAGCCAAGTTCAGCTTTAAATGTTTTTTCTTCATACCTCAAAGTACCAGGTACAGCTCATGAATACTGTGATGCTGGGACAGATGGAGCATCCTACAAAAGTGCACCCCCCCATGTGCTTGGTGGTAAACCTGGAAGTGGACCAGAACTACTTCTGGTCCACTTCTGGGTCCACTGGGGGACCCCTTGCACCCCCTCTGCTTAGCAATCAATTGCAAGGGGACCCCAAGTGCCACCTGAGACCCAGGAGGCACCAGTTGCTGAGCTGGGGGAGTGTGGGGGGGCCCCCTGCATGCTTCCTGGTGGACCTGGAAGTGGACCAGAAGTGCTTCTGGTCCACTTCCGGGTCTGCTGCCAAGCATGCTGGGGAGTGCCCTACGCTCCTGTGGGATCCTCGATCTGCCCCACATCGCAGCATTGACGAGTCACCTGGTACCTTGAGATATGTAGAAAAAACATTTAAAGCGGTGTTTATGTCTGAATCGCTGAATCTTCCTGAATCTCTTCAAATTGATTCAGAAGGTTCCAATTCAATTCAGAGATTAAAGCGTCTCCTGACTTGTTTCGGATTTGGAGATTTGGCTGCCAAATCAGGCCGAATCTCCACTAATCAAATCAGGGACCAAAGCTTCACATAGCCCTACTCACTACTATTAAGTAATGCTATAGTGGTCTGGAAAGATTTTAGATTTGAAAATAAACTGTTGAAATCATAAGTATAAACGGGAACAAGGAACAAAAAAGTTAGTACTTTTTTGCCTATATGTAGTTCTTGTCTTAAGAAAAAAAATGTATACCCACCAAACTGTCATTAAACATTTCAGGTGTGAGGGATGTGTCATGCTGGGCCAGACTCTCAGAAAGCAGCACTTACCTATTTTTAGTCATATTTTTTTCCAAATGAATCATTACCATTGAAGGATTGAAATGAACTGAGCTGAAAAGCAAAATACATCCAGAGCTTGTATTTAAATGTAAACAGGTTCTCTCCTTACATCTTCTATCATGTCTGGCAATTATGGATGAAGTGATTAAAAAATCATCACTGAATTTCAAAATTCTGATCACTAAATAAACTACAGCGATGTGACACCAGTACATTCTCCTCCTACAGCATTTTCTTTAGCTGTTCTTGTCCCTGGCTCAGTCTGTGGTACTTCTTCACACAAAAATCAGCCTTTGCACTGATGATGAAGAGATAATGGGCCCTCTGAGAAATAAGACACCCTAATAATGGTCTGCTATACAGAAGTAGTCCATTTTAATTTCATGGCTGTTGCATTATCCCACATGATTTCTCACAAGACCTTGCAGCAGGCTCACAATAAAACCACGATTAACATACATCAGCACGGTTAATTTTAAAAGCGAAGTTCTTTAGACTACTGGATTTTTTTTTTTCAGGCTGCATAAATCTTGAACTTATAATGTTGAGTGCCTTACTTTGTTCTCTTTTTGCTACAAAATCATGCTTGCACATAAATACCCATAGCATAAAGCTGGGCTAGGGGTAGGATAGAGAAATCAGACCAAATACATCGTATTTGGAAGAGCAATAGATGGCAAGCACATTCAAAAGACAGTCCATCAAAGAACATAATGCCATTGTTGGAGCGGTAGTTTGGTATAAACTCAAAAAGAGGACTATTATCTATAGTAAAACATAAAAAACACTTCCTGAGGGGTTTTTAGGCGTTCTTATATTTTTCACTTTTGAGAGCTAGTATGGCTAGAGAAGTATTCAGGTACTGTGCCAATGCATTTTCAATCATGCTTCTGCACTTTCAAATGAGCCCAACTATCCATTTAGTAAACAAGTGTAGAAACTGCTAGTGCAATTGTAAATAGAAATGTAGGTATGCAATTACAGATTTGTTTTTATTGGTATGTAGGGCATCCACTCTTAAAATGTGCCCTGTTGGCAATGGTTTATTTCCATCAACAATAAGATGCTTATGTAGTTTCTGATATGGCATGAAACTATTAAAGGGGGAGTATGTGTACACTACTTTAATATATAGAATTATATCATTTTAAAAAATGATGGTATATGTTACTCTTTTTAGACCATTCTGAAGTAATAGATCCTCTGAAATTCAAAACAGCTTCTCACTTTGAATGCAACATGTCTCCCTACATACATTTTTAGGCCATAGGGAAATTGTAAATGTGCTGGCATATGACTTATGTCATCTACTGAACAACGTAATAAACCTACTGAAGTGGCATGAGCAAAAAAGACATGAGGCCTGTTTCAAATTTAGATATAAAATACCAGAAGATAAGTCAAGAGTTTGAGGACTTGTTTGATAAAGTTTCATCTTATTCCTCCTATACTGTTGGAATTGCTGGAAATATTTTAGTACTATTGGAATGATATCTGTGATAAACTACTAGACATAAAGTATAGCGTCAATAACAGATGTCCTATAAACAATCTTAATAGTGCAAGTGTCCCAACAACTGCATAATATAGTTAATAGTCAATAGTATGACAAAAGAATCAGGCAAGGCATTTTCTAATTGGAGTATAGATAATAAATGAAAAATATTAGGCGTCTCATGGATACCTAGCAAAAACCACTGGTTCAGTGTGTTGTATGTATAAGAGACCAAATCAGCTGACTATAGCTTTCAGTTATTGGTGTTATTCCTTTATTTCAAATGGTAGAACTCTAAGCTTTTAAATCTTAAGGTGCTTAATGGTACAAACTTTCTTAACGCAGAGGGTGAGGAGTTCTTTAAACTTCCTTCTGTGACTTTTCCATTTACTAAAACTGTCTACACTTTTATCATACATTTTATTGTCTCTTTGTCGCTTCCTGGTATTTTCAATACTTGCCTCTCCAGGACATTCTCAGAACACACAAGGCAAGTGAGAAAGATCAGAAAGCAATGGAAGTATTAAGAACTCTAATACCTCTGAAAGGTTTAGTCAGTATGGGATCTATTATCCTCTTCCATTGAGTCAATTTTTCCAGGTCCATTAAACTTCAGAATTCTCAAAAGATTAAAAGCCAAGACTCTTAAAGCAGGTTTCAGTTATGACCACAAATCCCCTTTTCACTGAAGTTAAAAGATGGGGGATAAATTCATGGCTAATTCAAAAACATGTTTAGAATGACTGGTCCATTTATAGTTAATCTTTTTATTTGACAGTTGCATCAGACATGAAGGACAAATCACGTTTTTGTGTTAATAGGCAATCTTTCAGCTGTCCATATGTATCAGTTGCTCAGGTAACCCCTGGTCTCCAATCCTGAGTTTAGGAAGG
>NW_005842511.1:591782-600824 GCF_000455745.1 Alligator sinensis | reverse complement strand
GGGGGGGGGGGGGGGGGGGTTGTTTTTGGTTTTTTTAATTGAAATAGATGCAAACAAAATTCATTCAGAGTAAAAAGTATTAACCACATATGGGGAAATTAGTTTTGAAGATGAGTCAATATTTTGACCCTTGTCTTAGCTTCCTCATGACAAATCCTCCTCCATGCTATTTATTTCTTCTTTCAACTTGAGTTTGTGTGTATTTTACAGGGACTTAACATCAGCCTGCCATATGAAACCCTAGTGGCTTCAAATACAATAAGGCTTTTCTGAGTGACTTGGGACACTGGTCTCTGTGAAACTGAAATTATGCCTTCACACATGTGTATAACACAGCAGGTACTGAACAACTTGTACAGGAATCTCAGTGCATATCCAGCACTTGTGCGTAAAATGTATTAAAAATGTTGAGGGGAGAAGGGAGGAATTCTGCATAAAAAATGCTTGTGAACCTTACCTCCCCACCCCCCAAAGCTCTTTATCCAGTCTCCTCATTATAAACATTGTTTTTGTGTCATTATTCAAGAGGAAAAACAGAAAAGCTGAGTCGCCAAACCATCCTACATCCAAACAAGGCCCACAAATTTAGAAACACAGTACCTGTTTCCTTCCTTCCTTCCTCCCTCTGCTTCAGACATTTTAGACCAGGCTCACTCGGAGCTGCATGGGATGATCATGAGCATAAGACTCCCTGGCTTCCTATCTCTTTTCTTTTCTGACTCCCAGCTGTTTAAAGGTCTCTTGCTTCTGTTTATCTCCCTTTCTGATTCTTTTCTTGCATTTTCACTGTTTTTTCTTCTGTTTGTCCATTGTAAGTATTTCTTTGTTCTACAGAATTATTATGGAGGAATTCCATTGATTTCATCACAGGTTACTCAATTTTTTTCTTTCTTTCTTTCTTCCTTTCTTCCAAGATGGCCACTGACAGGTGAAGCTCTTCTGAGCTCCTGCAGCTCAGGTGCCTTCTGTGCATTCCCCCGCACTCCCTGCCCCCCTGTTCCTCTCCCAACCCCCCCCAACCTTGCCTCTTCCCAGCCTGTGCTTGGGGACCCACTCCCTGCCCCTTTCCCCCTCTTTCTGAGTGTTTTTCCCCTGGGCTCTGGCAGCCTCGTTTGCCTCTGCCCCTCCCCCACCCCCGCCTGAGTTCTCCTTCCTGCTGCTTCCCTCCTCCAGAGCCCCTTACCTTGGTCTCTGCCATCTCCCCCTGCCTTAGGGCTTACCCTCAGCCCCTGCAGGGTTGCTCTGCCCCCCAGTCAGGCCAATTTTGAGGCTGTTTCAGCCCCCTCCCACTCCCAGTCCCCGGCATCAGTCTGAGGCACTTTTTTTTTTCCCCTCTCCCTCCTGTGGGAGAGTTAATCCTCTCCTGGCCAGGATGGCTGCCAGCAGCCAGGGCACTTGGCATGGGGATGTCTCTGCGGACTTTCCTCTCAGCCATGGCCTGTGGGTGCACGCCCCTCTCCACGTCAGGGTGGAGGACTGTGCCAGAGCTCTGGCGGACCTGCTGGGATGCTGGAGCATCTGGTATACCTCCTAGGTCAACTCAGTGCCCATCATATATTTGAGCTCTCCAAGCCTGGTGAGGGAGGTGTCTGGGGAGGGAGGTGGGTGTGGCAGGGCTGGAAGTTTCAGGGGTCCACCACTTGGTTATGCCCCTGGAAACCATGGCAGTGCAGGTGGTGGCCTCCAACGTCCCCCCGCACCTGCCCGACTGGGACCTCACCCAAGCGCTCGAGCGCTGTGGTTTCCCCATCAGCCCCTGGTGCAGGCTGACCATGGAGAGCAGGGACCCCAAGCTGAGACACGTCCTGTCTTTTCATGGTGGCCTCCAACGTCCCCCCGCACCTGCCCGACTGGGACCTCACCCAAGCGCTCGAGCGCTGTGGTTTCCCCATCAGCCCCTGGTGCAGGCTGACCATGGAGAGCAGGGACCCCAAGCTGAGACACGTCCTGTCTTTTCAGAGGCAGGCGTTCATGCTCCTCACAGGTGGCACCCAGAAACTGCCTCCCTCCTTGACCTTTGTGTTGGATGGGAGGTCCTACGTGGTGTATTTCTCCCAGGGCGGGAATTCATGCCGCCGCTGCTACCTGCCCAGTGCCCATTAGGGCAGTCAGCCAGGGCACCAGCTGCTGCAGCTCCCCAGGAGGATGGTACATCCACCTCTGGTGTGGGACCCTCATCAAAGGGTGGGGTTGGGGGATCTGCCAAGCCCCCCTCCGTCCCTGGTCCATCCGAGGTGCTCTACCCCTCTGGCATTGGCATGTTACCCAGGGGGGGCCTGGGACATCCTCCTGGGTTTCTCCTGCCCCTGTCATGGCTGATGCCCCACCCGGTGGAGGGGCTTGGGAGTCCTCCCAGTCCCTTCCTGTCCCAGTTCCCCCCATGGGGGCTAGCGTCTCAGGTGCTGGGACCCCGTCAGGTGGAGCACCCAAGACCTCCCCTCCACCTCCTTCCACCCCTGCCTCAGCCCAGGTGGTGGACCTGGAGGTGGTGAACCCCAAGAAGCCTGGCCCGCCCCCTACGGGGGAGTGCCAGCTAATCCCAAAAAAGCCAAGAGCAAGAGACAAAAAGGAGCGTCTAAAGGAGCTCCTGCCCCTTTGGGGCCCGCCTTGGACAGCACTGGGGAAAATGTAGCCAGGGAACTTGAGCCGACCCTGCCTGCCCCCCCCCCCGGAAACCCCGCCACCTCAGGTCATGACTGAGGGTGTCCCAGAGATGTCTGGCAACCCCTCACACCCTTCCCAGCTAGTGGGGCTTATGAGTGGCAAGGCAAGGGGAGAGTTTCTGCCTCCCGACCAGCAGCAGGCACAGGAGACAGCAGAGGGTCCTGCCACCCCACCACCCACTCCCCTGCCCATCGAGGCCGGTGAGGAGGAGATGGAGTGCCTGCCCTTTGAGCACCGCAAGCAGCCCCGGGAGTGGGATGACATCTGCCCCCCAAAGCGGATGGGGATCAATCTCCTGGAGATGGTCCTCGACCCAGATATGGAGGGAGGCCTGCTAAAGAGCCTTGCCATTGAGGGCACTTCACCGGTCTCACCGGGAAGTACCCTCCCAGTGTACAGCCCCACTGGTTTTTGGTCAGCAACATCCAGCTTCTTCTGGAGAAACCCCCCTGGGTGGCCCCTAGCTATGGAGGCCTCCTCAACCTCTTAGACCAGACCAAGGGCCAGAGGAATGTGGCTGAGAGTATCCAGCAATAGTGCCCGGACCCCACACAGTTTGTCCGCGCCACTAGTGATGTGATGAGGCTCATGCGCTGGGACCCGTGCATGTGCATCAACATGGCTTCCGGCTTGAGAACCTGGTGACCCGGGTAAGTGAGGTGTGGGGCCAAGGCGGGCCCGCGGAATAGGGTACAGCAAAGATAGGCCTTTTCCTGTCTTTGCGTTTTTTGCCCGGATCTGTCATCTTCTCTCCCGCCTGTACCCTGCCTACCCTTTCTCTCTATTCTCCTGCTTATGGTGGTTACCACAATTACCTTGCTAAATACCAGTGGCTGCAGAGATCCAGTGAAGTGGACGGCTGTCCTGGAGGGCTTGCAGCAAAAGCAGCTGGCGATCGCCTTCCTCCAGGAGACGCACAGCGAAGTGCACGTTCAAGCTGACTGGTACGCCGCCTAGAGAGGTTGCTTGTTTCTGAGCCATGGCACAAAACTCAGTGCAGGAGTGGCGACCCTCCTCTCACCGCAGCTGCAGTACGACTCGGCGGTGGCACGAAAGGTCATCCCTGGCCGGCTGCTGACTGTCCATGTCACCCTGGCAAACCAGAGCTTGCTCCTCATCAATGTCTATGCGCCCACTGATGGGAGAGAGAAGGTAGCCTTCCTAGAGACCCTGGGTGACCTCCTGCATGACACCAGTGAGAACGATGACCTGCTCCTTGTGGGTGGGGATTTCAACTGCACTGCCGATGCGCTGCTAGACCAGGCAGGACCGGATCCGTACCTGCCTTCGGCCCGCAAACTGCGAACCATGCTGGAGATGGCAGATCTTATCGATGCCTGGCAGGTCCTCCACGCTGACGTGTGCCAATACACCTGGGCAAAGATGAGTGCCAGTGGGATCGCCATGGCCCGCCTTGACCACTTCTACGTCGCCCAGTACCATCTGCCGTTACTGCGCGGCAGCCGCATCATCCCGTTAGGCCGCAGACCACACCCTGATCTGCTGCGAACTGAGCCTGCCTGGCAGAGCATGCACATGGGCCCCTTACTGGTGCCTCAACATCAGCCTGCTGCAGGACACTCATTTCAGAGACTGCTTCGCCCACCTCTGGAGGCTGCATGAGCAGACTACTCCTCCTGG
The DNA here is from genome assembly GCF_000455745.1 of Alligator sinensis. Lineage (NCBI taxonomy): Eukaryota > Metazoa > Chordata > Crocodylia > Alligatoridae > Alligator > Alligator sinensis. The sequence goes on along the minus strand of NW_005842511.1, from coordinate 596,519 downwards.
TGGCTGTGGTGAGACATGGGGAAGATCCTATCCGAACATTCTGCCAGCAGTATTGCCAGCTGGCTGCAAGTGAGATCCGTTGCTGCACCCAGGACCTGGAGAAGGATGTGGCAGAGCTTGAGGCAGCCGTGCTGCACATGGGCAACGATGCAGCACTCCTCAAGAGCCTCCGGTCTTGCAAGAAATGCCTGCGGGAGCTGGTGGAAGGCATGGCCTGTGGCGCGCGGGTACGTGCCCGCTGCCAGAAGCTGGCAGAGGCTGACACCCCGACTGGCTTCTTCTTTGGCTTGGAAAGGCGGCGGGCTGTGGCAAAGACACTGAACCATCTCAAGACCCTGGAGGGATGGCTGCTCACGGACCCAGGTGAAGTGTGGGGGCATGCTGTTGCCTTCTTTTGGGACTTGTTTGCGGCTCAGCCCATTTGTCCACAGGCAACTCAGCAGCTGCATAAGGACCTGCCATACCTCAGCACTTCGCAGGTCGAGGCCCTGGAGCATGAACTCTCCCTGGCAGAACTCAAGGCTGCTGTGGGGGGGCTTGCCTCAGGCAAGGCCCCGGGCCTTGACGGACTTCCCATGGAATTTTACAAAGCCTTCTGGCCCTTCCTTGGGCCCAGCCTCCTCCGCATCTTCCACGAGAGCCTCACCAACGGGACCCTGCCGACCAGCTGCCGCTGGGCAGTGCTCACCTTGCTGCCCAGGAAGGGGGGCCTCAGCTGCCTTAAGAACTGGTGGCCCATCTCCCTTCTGTGTGCCAGCTATAAGATCCTGTCCAAGGCACTGGCAAACTGTCTCCGCACCGTCATGGCCTCCGTCATCGGGCCCGAGCAGAGCTACTGTGTCCTGGGCAGGACCATCCAGGACAACCTGTTTCTGCTGCGTGACCTGCTCAAGGCTGTGGAACTTTTTGACCTGGACGTCGGCTTGGTGTCCCTGGACCAGGAGAAGGCCTTCGATCGCGTCTACCACTGGTACTTGCTTGGCACCCTCAAGGCTTTTGGCTTCGGGCCACTTTTCATCGCAGTGCTCCGGGTCCTGTACCATGATGCCTCCAGCCTGCTCAAGGTGAACAACGTGCTGTGCTCCCCGTTCATCACAGCATACACCAGGGCTGACCCCTGTCGGGCATGCTGTACTCCCTGGCCATTGAATCGCTGCTGCATGCTCTGCGATGTCGCCTGACCGGCCTAGCCCTGCCACCGGCACCGGGCCCGACCACCGGCCCCCTGATCCGGCTGACAGTGTACGCGAATGATGTGACAGTCTTACTGGGCAGCCAGGAGGATTTGTGGGCCCTGGTGGACTGCCAACACACCTACGAGCTTGCCGCGTCAGCCCACATCAACTGGGGCAAGAGCAACATGCTCCTGCTCGGGACTTGGAACGGCACACCACCTCCGGACCTGCTGGGAGGTCTCGCCTGGTGCCGGGAAGGCTTCAAAGCCCTGGGAGTGTTCCTGGGGCTGCCAGCCTTTGCAGCCTGCAACTGGGAGGACCTGGTGGAGGGAGTGGAAGCCCGCCTTTAGCGCTGGCGCCTGCCCGCCCTCTCCTACTGCGGCCAGGTCCTCGTCGCCAACAACCTGGTGGCGGCGACCCTGTGGCACCACTGCGTGGTGCTGGACCCTCCGCCAGAGCTCCTGGAGAGACTGCAGTGGCTCCTGGCGGACTTCCTGTGGGATGGAGGCCACTGGCTCCTGCGAGCTGCCCTCTACCTGCCCACTGGCAAGGGGGGCCAGGGCCTGATCAACCTGGCCAGTAGGGTGGCTGCCTACAGGTTACAAGCCCTCTAGCAGCTCCTGTTTGCCGAGGGCCACCTCCCATAGCAGCAGCTGGTGTGCTGATTCCTGCAGCGAGTGCGGGGCCTCGGCTTTGACCGGAAGCTGTTTCTGCTGGACCTCACCTTCCTTTATGAGGCAGTCCTTCCCCCATTCTACCGCAGCATGGTGTGGGCCTGGCAGGCTGCCTTCCATATCTATTCCCAGGCCAGGCACCCGCGGTTCCCGCAACTGCTTTGGGAGCCCCTGGTCTACAACCCAGCCCTGCAGCATGTGGTGCTGAGCCTGGCCTCCGCCAGCCTCATGGCTGCTCTCATCGAGACGCACACCACCCACCGGGGCACCTCGTGGACCCTGCTCAGTCAGCCTGGCTATCACCCGAAGCCCTGGATGCCCGGCTGGCACTGTGCTCCGTCCGCACTGCGGGCTGGGTTCCGGGGGCCCCGACGGAAGCAGCGACCGCCCTGGAAGGCTATCTCCAGGCTCACCAGACCCTCCCCACCGCAGACACCACAGACAATGCCTTCCCACCACTGCCAGACATCCCAGCGGTGCCCAACGAGCTGGCTGAGCTGCCCAACACGCTGCTTAGGCTCCCTGTGTCCCCCAGCAGCAGTACAGGCTGCCCTTTTGGCACCCTGCCCTGCAAGGGCCTCTACGTGTGGGTGGTGCGCACCCAGCACACCCAGGTGCTGGCCAGCTGCCCTGACACTGTGTGGCGGCGGCATCTGGCATGGCCCAGGACCCCAGCATGGCACACGATGTACGAGACACCCACTGCCAAGAAGACCTGCGTCCTCCAATGCCAACTAGTGCACAGCATCCTGGCCACTGGCACTTTTGTGCGCCACCTGGACCCGGTGGCCTCAGCAGCCTGCCCCTTCTGTCCGGGGGTGCTGGACAAGGACATTTTCCATGCTTTCCTTGACTGCCCCCAGCTGCAGCTGCTCTTTGCCACCCTTGGAGCGCTGCTTCAGACCCTGGGCCGGGATTTCACAGAGGACATCGACTTCCACTCCTTCTTGTACCGGGCGGTCGAGTGGGCCACAGTCAGCCTGGCCGACTTCCTGGTGGGCCAGGCCAAGATGGCCACCCTGAAGAGCCGACGAAACCGGCTTGCCAGGACTGGGGTGGTTGGTGCCCTGCAGCTCTTTCGTCTGCTGGTGTGGGCCCACCTCTCACTTGAGTTTGAGCATGCGGTCCTCCGGCAGACGATGCCCACCTTTGAGAAACGCTGGGTCCTCGAGGGGGCACTGTGCTGAGTCGAGGCGGGACACCTGCTCCTTGCCCTGTGACACCACCAGCTGCTCAAGGTGCAGAGACGCGTCCAGCGGGCCGAGACCTCAGACTTTGTTCATGTGGGCCAACCCCTGAGGCCCCCATGGGTGTCTCTGCTGGCAGAACTGTAAATATGTAAATACTCCTTTTGTTCTTTGTGGTTTTTTGTGTTTTTGTCAAGAGTGTACGGGCAGGCCTTGCAGGCCATGAGCCCAGACCTTGTCCATGAGGCCCAGATCTTTGGGCCAACCTGTACATAATCTCTACTTGCCCCTATTTGTCACCTTCCCTGGAATAAATGCCTCTTAAAAGTCTTTCTTTCTTTCCTTCTTGTGTGCTGTGGGGAGTTATCTTTTTCTATATCTTGCCTTTTCAGGGGTGCTCTGAATCCCCTCCCCTTTTCTTTTTTTCTGTTTCTGCTTTATTCCTAACTGCCATAAGCCCCTCCCTGATTCTTTCATTTTTCCCCTCCCTCCCCCTCCCCTCTGGACACTTACATTTTTATTTTTGTCTTCTTTGGCCACATTCCCAGACGCTTATTTTTGTAGTTAATATACACACCTTTTTCTTCATTCCCTTAACTTTGGCTTTTGAAATTCCATAACTTGAGGGTTCACACCCATCCCTATGTCAGGGTTGAGGTCTGTGTAGGTGTCCTAGCTGGTCTCCTGGGATGGTGTAACATACATTACACAGGTCATGTTAACATGTTCCCAGTGATTGTAGTCTTTCTGGACTTCAGCAAGGCCTTTGACACCGTCTCTCACCCCATCCTAATTAATAAACTAGGTGACTGTGGCATAGATGCCTACACAGTCAGATGGATTGCAGATTGGCTGAAGGGTCGCACTCAGAGGGTGGTGGTGGATGGATCATACTCGACTTGGGGGGAGGTGGGTAGTGGAGTCCCCCAGGGCTCGGTCCTGGGGCCTGCGCTGTTCAATTTCTTCATCAGCGATCTTGATGCTGGGGTGGAAAGCAACCTGTTTAAATTCGCTGATGACACCAAAATTTGGGGGGAGGTGAGCACGCTAGCAGGGAGAGAGAGATTGCAGAAGGATCTGGATAGGTTACAGGGGTGGGCAAACAGGAACAGGATGCGTTTCAATACGGACAAGTGCAGGGTGCTGCACTTGGGTAGTAGGAACCAGCAGCACACTTATAAGATGGGGAGCTCCCTACTTGAGAGCACGGAGGCGGAAAGGGATCTTGGTGTCATTATTGACTCCAAGATGAACATGGGCCGACAATGCGAGGTCATGGTTGGCAGGGCTAACCGGACCTTGTCGTGCATCCACAGGTGCATCTCGAGTAGAGCCAGGGAGGTGATCCTCCCCCTCTATGCGACGCTGGTCAGGCCGCAGCTGGAGTATTGTGTCCAGTTCTGTGCGCCCCATTTCAGGAGGGATGTGGACAACATGGAGAGGGTCCAGAGGAGGGCCACCCGCATGATCCGGGGACAACAGGGCAGACCCTACAGTGAGAGACTGCGGGACCTGAACCTATTCAGCCTCCACAAGAGAAGGCTGAGGGGGGACCTGGTGACCGTCTATAAACTCACTAGGGGGAACCAGAAGGGTTTGGGGGAGACGCTGTTTCCCCTAGCCCCCGCTGGCATAACAAGGAGTAATGGGCACAAGTTGATGGAGAGGAGGTACAGATTGGACATCCGAAAAAACTACTTC
>NW_005842511.1:585330-591772 GCF_000455745.1 Alligator sinensis | reverse complement strand
GGGGGGGGTTGTTTTTTTGTTGTTGTTGTTCTCCCGCCCTGGCAGGGGGTCGGGCTAGAAGATCTATTAGGTCCCTTCCGACCCTAAAACTATGAAACTATGAAACTATGATTTACCTGAGTGCTTCCACCCTGGTCAACAGGGTGTGCACAGAGGGCCTGGACATTGTGGGCATACACTATCTTGTTACACCCCTAGACACCAAGGCAGTGAAGGTGGTGATTTCCAATGTGCCCCCACATGTGACCAACTGGGAGCTGGCCAAAGAACTCAAGCCCTATGGGGTTCCTATGAGTCCCTTTCACCGACTGATGTTTGGAAGCAAAGACCTGAAGCTGAAGCATGTCCTGTCTTTTTGAAGGCAGGTTTTCATGCTCCTCAGGGAGGGCCAATGGTCTCTGCCTTGCTCCTTGAACCTCACATTTCATGGGCGGAGGTTTATGACTTATTTTTCCTTGAGGGAGACCACGTGTTTCCAGTGTGGTAGCTTTTCCCACCTAGCAACCTAGTACCCATGGGGAAAGCAGCCGGAACATCAGTGACTGCAGTGGCACCCATGGATGGTGTATCCACTTCTGGGACAGAGGCCCCACCCAGTGAGGCCAGGAACTCTACATGACCTCCTTTCACTCCTGTTCCATCTGAGGGGGCTAGGGTCTCTGTCATGAGAGCACCATTCAGTGGAGGGGCTGGGACTACTTCCCAGCCCATTCTCTTGCCCATTCCACCTACGGTGTCCACGCACCCTGGTGCAGATGCCCCACCAGGTGGAGGGGCTGATGCCTCCACTTGCCCCCCAGGCCTCTTCCTGGCTTCCCTCCAGTGCCGCCTTATCTGAAGTGGCTGGCCCTGGAGAGGTGGGCTGGGAGCAGTCCAGCCCATGCCCTACAAACAGTGGGCCACCTGACACTTGGAAGAAGAAGAACAAAGAGAGGAAGGTGAAGGGGGCCTCTCAGGACACCCCATCCCTGCTGGGACCCTCCTTGGCTGGCACCAGGGGGCCCCTGCTGGAGAGCCTAACCCCGCTCTGGCTGTCATGCTGGCAACTCTGTTGACCATGGACAGGGATGGCTTGGAGGTGGGAGAGGCAAAGGTGGGGGTCACCAACCCTTCATCTGTCTCCCAGCTTCCAGAGTAGGGTGGCAGTAAAAGTGATTCCAAATGCCTCTCTTCTGAAGGCCCAACCCAGGGCAGCAGAGGAGTCTGCTGACCTCTTGGTCATGTCCCAGCCTACTGAATTGGATGAGGAAGCTAGTGTGAATGAGTTCCAGCTTTCTGACTGTTGCAAGTGACCTCAAGAGCAGGATGACCTCTCTCCCCTCAAGAAGGCAGGGATCACTCTCCTGGAGCCAGTCCTTGACCTGGACGATGAGAGGAGGCTTATGTATCTAGACTTTGAGGGTTTGGACACTGTTTGTGGGTGAGCTCCCACCTGGGGTGCAGCTTCGCCATGCTTCTGTCAGAAATGTCCAGCCCATATTGGCAGACCCTGCCTGGGTCACCCCAACTATGGGGGTCTCCTGGCCTTTTTGAAACAGAACAAAGGACAGAAGAATGTAGTGGGGCACATCACCCAGTGGTGCACAAATCCTAAACTTTTTGTCAGTGCTGCCAGAGCTGCGGCCAAACTTATGCAACAGGATCTAGGTACACAGCAGATGTCTTACCATCTGGAGAAGCTCACACAGTGGGTTAGAGATGTGTGGGGCCTGGGGGTAGTTCCTGGAGTAGGGCATGATGGGCCTTCCCAACCTGTCTCTGCTTTTTTGCTCTGCCCTTGGGTACTCGCTCTTCCACCTACACCTTACCTTGTTCTTTCTCTCCCATACTCACACCCATGGCAGCCATGACCAGTGGCACTTTTGACATCAATGGCTGTCAAGATCTGGTGAAACAGGAGGCTGTCCTGGAGCTTCCGTGCCAGAAGTGGCTGGCTGTCACCTTCCTCCAGGAGACATATTCTGATGGGCTGAACCAGGTGGCTTGGCAAGCTGCCTGGTGAGGCTGCTTGTTCCTGTGCCATAGCACCAACCTTAGCACTGGGGTCACGATTCTCCTATCACCACAACTACAGCATGATATGGTTGTAGCATGGGAGGTCGTCCCCAGCTGCCTGCTGCTAAAGGGAAAACTCATGCCATGAGTGATTGTGCAACTGAATGTCTCTGTCTTGGGCGTGGGAGACACTACTGCAAGCCTGGCTGCTAAGCTACTGTGTTACCTGTTAGCAATCAATCATGATTCACTCAGGGACCAGCTCAATACACAGTACCTAGCTAATGTAGCTAGTTAATTACCATTAATTAACACCTACAAAAGCAGAGACTAAGGAGAGGAAATAATCAATACAGACTATAAACTGCCCCAAGATGGAAACAATCAGTCCTATAAGCACCCATGTCATGAGTTTTGTCTGTCAGCAGCTAGTGGTGCAGGGCCCCAGAACCCCCCTGCACCAATCACCTTAACAGATGACAGGCTTCATGACTGCAGCAGGGGCTACCATTCCAGCAGCTTTCACCCTGCTGTGCCTTAACACACACACTGTCACCCATGTTATGAGTTTTGCTTGTCTGCAGCTTGAGGTGAAGTTCCTCCCAAACCCCTGCACTGAACTTATTGAAACTTGGCAGGATTTGTGGCCTCAGTAAGAGCTACCACCCCTGAACTTTTAACTCCCCTGTGTTGTAACACATAGATGTAACATGAGTTTTGCTTTCAAGAATTTGGGGTACAGTTCCCCCAAATTCCTGCACCAATCTTTTTGAAACTTGGCAGGCTTCATGCTCTGAGCAGGAGCTACCATCCCTACAAATTTCATCCAAATCAGACAAAAAACAACAAAGGTATATTTCATTGATTCCCCATTATACCCTATGGCCGGATCTCTAAGGCAGCTCTGAAGCTTTGGAGCCACTTCGGCCGGATCAAAGCAGAAACCCAGTCCAGAGCACCAGATCAGCTCTCTGGCATCTGAATCAGCTGGATCTAAAGCCAGACCGGATTACTGCCGACTCACACAGGCCTACCAGTGGTCTCACTGTGGCCCACCTTGACTGCCTTTATGTCATCAGGCACCATCTGCCACTCCTAGGCAGCGACCACAACATTCCCTTGGGCCTTTCAGATCACGGCCTGGCCTGATGTGGACTGAGCCTACCAGGGAGATCCTGCATGTGGGTGCCCTATTGGTGCTTCAATGTCAGTTTGCTTCAAGACTTCTACTTATGGGACTGCTTCGCTCATTTTGGCGGGGCTGGGAGGCCATGAGACTGAGCTACTCCTCCTGGAAGCTATGGTATAGACCCTTGCTGTTTGCAAGCAGTACACCCAGCTGGCTACAAATGAACTGTGCCACCATATCTGAGAGCTGGAGGAAGATGTAGCAGAGCTTGAGGCCACCCTGCTGGCTTCCAGCAGTGATGCAGTGCTGTGCAAGTCTCCAGTTCTGCAGGAAATGCCTGCATGACTGGGCAGAGAGCACAGCCCACAGAGCGAGGATCTGTGCCCACTGCCAAGAGCTGGTAGAAACCAACACCCCAACCCACTTCTTCTTCAATCTGGAGTGGTGGCAGGCAGCGAGCAAAATCTTAGATCACCTCAAGACCCCCAAGGGCCAAGTAATCACAGACCCAGGCAAAGTACATGAGCACGCCATCACCTTCTATCGTGACCTGTTTGCAGCTGAGTCATCCTGCCCCAAGGCTATGCAGGAACTCCACAAAAGCCTGCCACATCTCTGTGCCCTGGAGGCCAGTGAGCTTGAACAGGAATTGTCTCTGGAGGATCTGCCAGCTGCTGCAGCTGGCCTCCCCTCTGGCAAAGCCCCAGGCCTAGATGGGTTACCTGCTAAGATCTATAATGGTTCACATCTACCATACCTAGGTGCTGGCAGGCCACCCAAATGCACCATAGCAATGGTGTCTGGAGCTACCAGAGTCCCCACCAGCCCACCCAGCTTGGTGCACATTGTATAAGCTGCAAACCACCAAGAAGACTGGTGACCTGCAGTGGCAGTTGCTGCATGACTCCCTGGTAAGGATCCATGCCCACTGCCAAGAGCTGGCCAAAACAGATGCCCCAACCCACTTCTTCTTCAACCTGGAGTGATGATAGGAAGTGAGCAAAGTCTTAGATCACCTCAAGACCCCTGAGGGCCAGGTAGTCACTGACCTGGGTGAAGTACGTGAGCATGCTGTTGCCTTCTATCATGACCTGTTTGTGGCTGAGTTGTCCTGCCCTGAGGCCACACAACTCCATGTGGGCCTGCCACACCTTTGTGCCCTGGAGGCCAGCGAGCTTGAGCAGGAATTGTCTCTGGTGGAGCTGGCAACTGCCACAGATGGCCTCGCCTCCAGCAAAGCCCCAGGCCTTGACAGGTTACCTGCTGAGTTTTAGAAGACTTTGTGGCCTCTCCTTGGCCCCTGTCTCCTGTGTGTTTTCCAGGAGAGCCTTGCCAACGAGGTCCTGCCGATCAGATGCCACTGTGCAGTGCTCACACTGCTGCCCAAGAAAGGAGACCTTGGCTGCATTAAGAACTGGTGGCCAGTCTCCCTGCTGTGTGCGGACTACAAGATTCTGGCCAAAGTGCTGGCAACCTGCCTCCGCACCGTCACGGCCTCTGTCACTGGGCCTGAGCAGAGTTACTGCATGCCAGGTAGAAACATTCAAGACAACCTGTTTCTGCTGTGTGACCTACTTACAGCCAGTGAACTCTTCGGCCTAGACATTGGCCTCATCTCTCTGGATCAGGAGAAAGCCTTCAATTGGGTGGGCCAAGCCTACCTCTTCCAAACCCTTGAGGCCTTTGGCTTCAGGCCCCTCTTCACTGGGGCCCTCTGGGTCTTGTATCAAGACACTTCCAGTCTGCTCAAGGTGAATGGGGTGCTCTGTACCCCATTCCCCACACTCAGAGGCATCTGTCAGGGCTGTCCCCTGTTGGGCATGCTCCATGCCCTGACCATTGAGCCAGTGCTGCATGCACTGTGGTGCCACCTGAGTGGTGTGGCCTTGCCATCAGTCACAGACCTGTCCATTGCCCCTCTGCTCCAGCTATCAATACATGCAGACAAAGTGACCATCTTCCTTAACACTCAGGAAGACATGGAGGCCCTAACAGGCTGCCAGAGAGCCTATGAACATGCCTCCTCAGTCTGTATCACCTGGGCCAAGAGTGATACCCTGCTGCTTGGCGAATGGATAAGCACAACCCCCCCAGATTTGTCAGGGGGGCTCACCTGGTGCCGCAAGGGCCTTAAGGTCCTGGGCATGTTCCTAGGGACATCAATCTTCATGGTGCACAACTGGGACGGCCTTGAGGAAGGGGTAGAGGTCCACCTACAATGGTGGCACTGGCACCTACCCAGCCTTTCCTACTGTGGACATGTCTTTATCACAAACAACCTGGTGGCGGCAACCTTGTAGCACCGGTTCACCGTACTCAATCCACCACAGGATCTACTCGATAGACTCCAGTGCCTCCTGGTTGATTTTTTCTGGGATGGACATCAGTGGCTGCCATGAGCTGTCCTTTACCTACCTGTAGCTGAGGGGGGGCAGAGTTTGGTTGACCTTGCAAGCAAGGTGGTCGCCTTCTGCCTGCAGGCCCTTCAACGACTCCTGTACGGTGAGGAGCGCCTACCTTGGCAACAACTGACATGCCAGTTCCTGCAGAGGGTGGGGGCCTTTGGCTTTGACTGAGAGCTCTTCCTGTTGGACCTCACACTCCTGAAATGGGTGGTGCTTCTGGCTTTCTACCGACGTGTAGTATGAGCCTGGCAGGCCACCTTTTGCCTCCAGCCCCAGGCCCATCACCTGCAGTTCCAAAAGCTGCTGAGGGAACCCCTGGTGCACCACCCAGCTCTGAGGCACCCTGTGCTGAGCCTGGCCTCTGCTAGCCTCATGGCCGTTCTCATCCAGGTGCATGTCCTCCACCTGAGCCATCTCCTTGACCCTGCTTGGTCGGCCTGGCTCTCGCCCATGGCCTTGACCACCCAGCTGGGCATGCACTCCATCCACAGTGTGGGCTGTCTTCTGTGTGACAGTCAGGCTGCCCTCCCATTGGAGGCAGCAGCCACCCTGGATGACCATCTCTGGGCCAGCCAGGTCCCCTGCACCACAGATGCCATGAGCAAGGATTTTCCCGCACTGACAGTCACCCCAGCTGTGGCCAGTGAGCTGGCCAATGGAACCAGCACCCTGCTGATGCTCCCTGTGCCTCCTGACAGTGACACGGTTTGCCCCTTTGCTTTTCTGTCACATAGAAGCCTATATGCCTTGGTGGTTCATGTCCGCCATGCCCAGGTGCTAGTGGGCTGCCCCGATACATGGTGGCGATAGTGCCTGGGGCTGCCAGATTCCCCACTGACCCACCCGGCTGGCAAACATTGTATAAGCCACCAACCACCAAGAAGATTGGTGACCTGCAGTGGCGGCTGGCGGC
>NW_005842511.1:558731-585299 GCF_000455745.1 Alligator sinensis | reverse complement strand
TGACCCCACCTGCCTCGACGGCCTGCCCCTTCTGCCCTGGCAGGTATTGAGGAGATCCTCTTTCATGCCTTCCTCAACTGTCCGGCCTGCAGCTGCTCTTTGTCACCCTTGAGCCGCTGCTGCAAGCACTGGGCAAGAGCCTCTTGGAGACCACCTACATGTACTCCTACCCATACTGGGTGGCTGAGAAGGGCTCCGTCTGCCTGGCCAGCTTTTTACTGGATTAGGCCAAGATGGCTGTTCTCAAGAGCTGCCAAAACCAGCTTGCCAGGACTGGCTCAGGTGATGCCTTGTGGCTTTTCCGCCTCCTGGTGCAGGCATGCCTCTGACTGGAGTTTGAGTACACTGTGCCCACCTTTGAGACACGCTGGGCCCTTGAGGGAGCGCTGTGCCATGTGGAGGACGGCCGTCTCAAATACATGCTCTGATGTCATGACCAGTCTGGGCAACCAGGCAGGCTCGGTGTTGGACTATGACTTCCAGCTCGTGCCGCACCCTGGGCCCTCACCAGACTTCTTTTTTGCTTTCTTTTTTGTGTGGGAAGTTGAAGGTGTTGTCATGTGTATGACTGGATAGAGCAGGGTAGGAATTGTTTATTTATAGATACAATCGTGTGGCCAGTGTTCTGACTACATAATAGTATGTAAGACACAATGTGGAATGTGGTGAAGGTGTCTGTCACGGTGTGATGTAATGGATGCAATGATACGGTGTTTTTGGTTTGATGATAATTTGTTTGTTTCTGCTTTGTAAGTGGCCAACCTTTTTATATCCCTGAACCCCTGAATAAAGTAGTTAAAAAGTTTCAAAAGTCTTTCCTTCCTTCCTTCCTAGTCAACTCTGTTTCCTTCCCTTACTGAAAAAAACCTGTATATTGAGGTAAGTGGAGTTACCACTTTCTCAGGTGTGCATTTTTCTATTCCTCATAAAATCATCAACCCGTCCCCGCTGTTGTCTAGTGATCTTTATTCATGTCAACATTTTTCTATGTCTTGACTTCTACCTTATGCTGAATAAGCATATGCCTTAAGCCAACCCATGCACATTTTCTTCACCGATTTTCATTTACTTAAATACTCACATGCATATGAGTTCTCACATAATTCCTTCAAATGTGCATATATCAAATGTATATACAGCAGCTAATATGCTATTGACTTGCTTTTGCTTTGGAAGCTCCTTACAGACCTCTCTAGTTTGAATTGACCTAAATAATCATGTTTTATTTGCAAAGTTTTCTGTTCATAGCCTGAGTTAGGGGCTATGGGTTGATTCGAGAACATGCTGCATTTGCACTGCAGTTCTTCACTCAATAAAGCCAGGCATAAACAAGTTGTTCTTCAGAGTAACTGTCTTTGACAAGGAAGAGCCACAGGCAACAGATTCAAATGCATGTCTTCTGACATACGGCATGGTGTCAAATATTGCCAGACAGTAGGGTACAGCCCATACCTTTTAGCTGCTTTGCCATGCCATCAATACTTCCTGCAATATGTTAACATATAGACTCTTTGAAAGGCTCTGTCTTACAACAGAGACTGTTTCGTTGTGTCACAGGCTGAGGCAGGTGATAAACTGAAAGCACAGATTTCATTTCACCTCATACTAGTCATCCTTTTTCCATCCTCTTTGTCTACATATGAATACTTCACTTATCACAAAAGCTTTGAAGGCTTGGATTCAATAAAGGGACTCAGGTGTCACAAAGCAGCACATAGCAATGCATAATTTTTAAACTCCTAGCCCCTCTGATGAATCAATAGCCCTCAGCTTGGGTGAAGTTACCCATTATACCTAGACCATACTGAATCAGGCAAATGTTAAGCAGTGTTAAAATTAAAATGTGCTGCAAGCAGTCATATGTTAAAGGTTAATATAGTAAAAGTTCAGTTAACCGGCATCTTACAAGCTGGCATGCTCCACTAACCAGCATGTCGGCTTGTAAAATAAAGGGAAAGGGCTGGTGAGCAGGGGCTGGCTAGGAGCAAGAACACCAGAGCTTTATCTCTGTTCCAGGTGCAACTGTGTGGCTCATGCATTAGATCTCATTGTATCTTTACCTGCATACATGGAGAAGTCCCAAATGAATAAGGACCTTATCTAGAAGAAAGGAGTGTCCTTGGTTCCTATCCCTCTTTCACTGCATAGTTATATACTTTATCATTGATTGTTTAATGTAAAATATATGAACAATCCTTGGGTAGGAACTGGAATATAGGGCTCGCTCCCTCTTTGGAGATTGTTGTAAGCCCTAGTCTAGATGGTCATCTTCATTTCTCCATGTGTGCAGTCTCTGGCCTGATAAATCTTTAATTCCTTTATGCATGCTTCAACTGTTGAAGGGTCAAGAGGGTTTTTTTGTTTGTTTGTTTTTTATCATTCCAGGATAGCCAATATCCTGCTTGGTGGGAGTGCTCTAACCACTAAATTATGTAAAAAACAGGTGAAAGTGGTACCAACATAATCTGCATATAAAGGAAAGTCGGCAGTGTGACGAAGCCATCAGAAAAGCCAATGGCACTTTATCGTGCATCAGCAGATGCATGACTAATAGATCCAAGGAGGTGATACTTCCCCTCTGTTGGGCGCTGGTCAGACGGCAGTTGGAGTACTGCGTGCAATTCTGGGCGCCGCACTTCAAGAGGGATGCGGATAACCTGGAGAGGGTCCAGAGAAGGGCCACTCGTATGGTTAAGGGCTTGCAGACCAAGCCCTACGAGGAGAGACTAGAGAAACTGGACCTTTTCAGCCTCCGCAAGAGAAGGTTGAGAGGCGACCTTGTGGCTGCCTATAAGTTCATCACGGGGGCACAGAAGGGAATTGGTGAGGATTTATTCACCAAGGCACCCCCAGGGGTTACAAGAAATAATGGCCACAAGCTAGCAGAGAGCAGATTTAGATTGGACATTAGGAAGAACTTCTTCACAGTTCGAGTGGCCAAGGTCTGGAATGGGCTCCCAAGGGAGGTGGTGCTCTCCCCTACCCTGGGGGTCTTTAAGAGGAGGTTAGATAGGCATCTAGCTGGGGTCATCAAGACCCAGCACTCTTTCCTGCCTATGCAGGGGGTTGGACTCGATAATCTATTGAGGTCCCTTCCAACCCTAACATCTATGAATCTATGAAAATCGGTAGCTTCCTTGCATTTTGTGTTGCACACAATCCAGTAAGTCTGGCCTGAGCAGCTTGCCTGCAGGATCAAGACCTCTTGTGAGATAGGTGGAGTAATCCTTCATTTGCAGCTTGCAATGGGGCTAGACGTGATCTAGGGACTAAGCCTTGTTAAGAATGAGGCATTTCTGGGTATGCATGAAAAGGCAGTTTTTGCATTCTGAAGATGCTAAGGTCAAAATTAAGATGACTGCAAAGTTTAAGTGCCTCCAGTGTCACACAGCAGGTGAGTAAGGAAGATTTGAGGCTTAAGTGCCTAATTTCTTTCAAACTGATTAATATACAACAGTACCACACTATTGATGGGTCTAGTGTCTCCTTACTTCCCCTCCCTGGCCAGAAGCAATATTTTTCTTCTACTTCTCCTTTTCTGTTTTCTACTTCGATTGTATTATTGTGTCCATGGGAAAGCAAAGTTGAAGACATGAGCTGCACACTCTGTTGTGAAAGTGGTGAGGTCTGTGGCCATTTTTGCTTCCTTTAGAAATGAGTTCAGTGACCTTGAACAAGGTGCCAAGAAATGTATCTTACAGTCATGAATCTAACCCTTCAGATTATCAGCTTCATAGTTTCTGAAGAAAGTAGCTGTCCAGAGAATAATAGTAACTTTGGAGGAGGGGGGCCTTACAGCAAGATACCAGCCCTGAGCACTGATTCAGAGGGAGATCCAGAAAGGCAGCCTTCAGGTATCCCTTGCTGCCACTGCACAACAGCAGTGCCACTGTGGCCTGTGCCACCACCACAACTGTGGTAGCCTCTGTGAGAGGAAGTGAGCATTCACTTTCCTTTCCACATCCCTCCACACACCCCAGCATCACCCAAGGCATCAGAATTTCTATTTTTCCCCTGCTAAAAGATTTATTGTGGAGATCACGGTAGTTTTTTGGGTGCTGGGACCATTTAGTCTTCCCTTTCCCAGAATTTGAAATCTTACCCTTCATGTGCCTCCCATATAAATGTGAGCAACGCCAAAGAAAATGATGAATAAATGAGGGGTACATACAGAATTAATGATCTTCTGTTTATGGTTGCTCTTTGAAAACTTGTAAGTCCTATTATCAATAGACCTATTATTGTTATGAATAATATTTGCAATCAAATTAGCCCCTTCATGCATGAATGGATTCTGATTTTCTTTGAATCATTTCCTTATTTGTAAGGAGTTCTGAATAATTTGGATGAATAATTTCCAGGCTATGGATTATTTGTATAGTGTTTATTTTGGCTATTAGCTATTTTTATTGGGTACGTGGTACAGTTTTGGATCTCTGATTGAATGGCTGAAGCAATTTGAAAGAATAATGAATAGTGAATAACCCACTTCTGGTCTGAAATTTTAAACAAATAATCATTTGTGCTGAGATCCATGGATCTTTTACAATAAATGAAAATATTAATGAATATTTGGCAGCTGAATTAATCCTTGTGAATTATGAATAATATGGCTGCATGCTTCAAAGCAATCCAATCTCTATCTGAGACACTAAGCAGTACTTATAATGCTTGCAGCTGTCATCTCAATTAAAAGTTAAGTGAACCTGTCTTTGAGACCAGTCACTTAACCAGATATCTGGAAAGGCTCCTTTCTCCATCAAAATTATTAGATACTTCAAAAATACAACCACCCTGAACCACCACCTGAACAAGTGGTAGGAATAGCAGCCTTCAGGGTGCCACCTGAAGGGTGGTTCTAAAGAGGATGGAGCGAGACTGTCTTTAGTGGTGGCAGATAACAGAACAAGAAGCAATGGTCTCAAGTTGCTGCAAGGGAAATTTAGGTTAGATATTAAGAAAAAGTTTCTCACTAGGGGGGTAGTAAAGCACTGAAACAGGTTACCCAGAGAGATTATGTAATCTCCATCCTTGGAGGTTCTTAAGACCTGGCTACACAAAGCCTTGGCTGGGATGATCTACTTGGGGATTGCCCTGCTTTGAGCAAGGGGTTGGACAAGATGACCTCCTGAGGTCTCTTCCAACCGTAATTTTCTATGTTTCTATGAAATGTTTAGACAAGGGAAAAGATGTCTTCCTCTTGAATCTTTAAAGGTGCTACAGCTTATCTGTCTGTAGTACCTATTCCCATCACCAGAGTTTCTGAGCATGACCTAAAACTGGACCCTGCTGGGAGTGGGTGGCCTGGTGGGGCTCTCAGTGGTATGGGAGCCCCCCAGCAACACCAGGCCAGTTACCATCCTGGTGAAAGGCAGGTTGGGACACCTTAATAACCCTAGCTCCCACAACTGGGTGGGTTACCTGCTTGTAGGGTCTGGAAGGTGGACCCCAGAGTGAGAGTGGGGCTATAGACTCAGAAACCTGTCTTGAAATTGCCCAACTGGTCAGTGCTGGGGCCAGGACCAGAAGGGTCAAAGGGCCAAGGGCCCACCACAAGGAATGCCCAGAGCTGAGGGCTTGGGGTTCCAACTGGCCTGGAGGTGAGGTCAGGGCCAGTGTAGCCAAAAGTCCTTGGGGGAACACCCCCATAAGGGGGAACAGCTCAGGGAGTTAGGCAGCCCAGTATGAAGGTGGAGTAGGCTGCCTGAGGAGAGGGATCTTGGAGGGGTCTGGATTGGAGGATTCTGGGGCCCAGTGTGGGGCTGGTGAGGTTAACATCAGTGGCTGCCATCTGCGAGGCTTGGACAGCAGTGTAGGGGAGAAATGGAGCCGCAGATTGCATCCCCTGGCATTGGGGCAAGAAATGGGCAGCCTCCTGCCTAATTAATATAATTAATTGGATAACAACAAGGCGTGGCAGATGAGAAGGCAGGTGGTTGGCCCAGAAACAGGTAGGCGGGCCAAAGACAAATCAGTCCCGAGAAGGCTCCCTGTTACAGACCCTTTCCCAATACTTACCTGTGTTTGTTTGTAACTTACCTGAACCCCAGTGGTGGTTATCCATTGTAGAGAATAAGGTTATTAGTCCTATATAATATGTAAATATTTGTATCATTGTTATATTAACAGTTATCTTTTAAGGTTCCCTGTAAATAGTAATACATTTGTATATAGTTTCATATTGTCCTGGCCTGGCTCTGTAGGGAACGGGGAGACTGTGCGCTCAGCTTGCAGTTCCCTCCCACAGCACCCCTGCCTGCTGCCAATTCCCTTCAATCCAAAAGAGGAGTACATACCCTGGGTACACCCAGGCTACATATATTTAACTTCCCAATACCTCTTTAGGATAGGGTTGAGAAGTACTACTGATTCCATTTTACAGATGTGAAACAAGTACAGATGGACTGACTAAGTCTAAGTCACAAAAGATGTCTGTAGCATAGGTTGTAATTGAACCCCAGTTTCCTAGGTTAGTACCCTAGCAACTTCCCTTTTCAAACTCACCCAGACTTAAGTCAAGCCTATGAGGTTTTAACAAACCTAATCCCAGACTTCCCACATGTCTCAGAAACGGGTATATCTTCCCGCACAAAACTGAGCTAGCAGTCTCCAAAATACTGTACATTTCTTCCATTGTACATAATTGTTCAATAAACTGGTTATGCAAACCAATATGAATTGCAAGGTCATCAACCGTTCAGTTCAAGTGTCCACTACTTGTAGTTTGTGGTTAGTCGCTTAGTTTAAATGAGTTTATTTCTGCTCTTTGAGTGGGCAGCTGCAATTTTTAAACTTAGAAAATATTGAATAGTGAATAATGAACATTCCTGTTCATACAGGAATGCGCAAGTTTGTATACAAAAATAAGTTAATGTAAGGAAAAGTTTTCTTCAGGTGTTCATAAGAACAACATCCAGTTCACTAAAACAGTAAGAATTACCAAGTAAAATAAAAGACAAACCAAAATATTGAATTAAAATGCTGTTCAGATTTTGGATTGAAAGGCAATACTTTCAGCACTTCCTGACTTCCTCAGGTTTTGGAATGCTAGAGAAACAACTTCCCAGTCACATTTTGGCCAAAAAAATTAATAGTATGACATACAGAAAATATAAATATTCATTCAGCTATTTTTTGAAGACAAAGTCTGAGTTTAGTTCAGCTTTTAAGTTTAGTGTTCATAGGGTTCACTGATAGCTAGCTCACCTTAAGATCCATATCAAATATACACTTTATTCCTCATAAAGCATGTTTCTCATATTAAGTTTGTGACTGATCCCTAGTAAAGTCAAAGGAACAAACTATCCACTGCAAATTAGGTATGTGCTTAAGTATCTTCCTGAATAACAGTCCTGGAGATATACTTTAAGATAATCTCCGCCTAGGACTCGGGCAGTTGCGGGGGGGGGGGCTGAATTTCATGTTAAATTGAAGAATGAACGGGGAATGAAAGAAAATACTCCTCAGCATAGGTCTGTTAAAATATTATATTTTATGCACATTTTTTTTTCAATTTTATAATGATTTTTAAAAGAATGTTGAACCCAAAGAAGTTGTATTTGCTTATGGGAGCAATGAATGTGATTCTGGCAATGTGCATCATGGGGTATAATATAATATGCTAATTTATAGAATATATGCTAATATTTAGAATATACCCTTTTTATCTTGCAGGATCTTTTTCTTTTTAAGATTTTTATTTCACGTTTCATACTGAAACCAGCTATAAGAAAACCATACCAAAGAAAACAAACATGGCATTTCCAGCTTCATTTCCTCAGATATATTTTTGCTTTGTTTTTAAAGCAATTGCGTAAAGTGTTTTAACTCTCGTCTAATTTAGTAAATGTTTAGCTCAGCAAAAATAGTGTATAAGCCAAATATGGTTGTAGCAATGCTAGAAAAAATATTCAGCCAAACTGTTGCTCCTATGATAATTTGTTTTATGGCTTTCACCTTTGCAAATGGAAAAAAAAAATCAAACTCTGCTGTTGGTTCACTTTAGACGAAGCATTCCATTTCAGATACATTTGATTCAGCAGTTAAGCAAAACAATGGTGCTTCTATTTTCTGCCATGTTATGTTTTAACATAGACCAGAGCTGTCATATGAGCAGCCTGCTTGCCTGCTCTATGAGAGGTTTTATGTTCCAAAAGACTTCCACCCCCACTCTCTAATGGTGAAAATAAATCAATTTCATCTGCTGGTAGTTTGATTTCTAGGGGGTTTTTTTCTCCTCTCCTTCCTTTGTGGGCCCCTTTCCACAATGCCATATGGCAGCTGAGAGAAGACTAGGGCAATGATCTGCATTTTCAGCTCTTAACAAAAGATGCAGTAGTGTCAAAGAGGCTCATGAATGCATGAGACACATTCATGTATAGAGAACTGCCTCCAGCCCTGTCAGGAAGGACTAAAGAGAAGGCTGATAGACTTGACATCACTTTAGAGTAAAGAAAGGCAGCAGTTCTCTCAGTGGTTCATCTCACTCCCATCCGTCCGTCTCCCTCTTCACCCTCCTCCCTCGCCCTTCCTTCCCTCCCCTTTGGTTCCATGCCAAAATCCCATTAGCTCGATTAATGACATGTGGTTGGAAGTAAAAGCGTGTGGCAAAACAAGAAAGGCACAAGATCGACCATCTTATCTATTCGTTTTTGATACGTGTATCACGAGATTGAAGTATTTCAACAGAAGCTGTGTCAGCTGTGGTTTAGCAGCTTGGCTACGTGAACTGCAAAGAAAAAAAGGCAGTAAGACACTGCAATCAGTTTTTCAGCTGTCCCAGTTCATCTCCTTAATTCTTAACCCATGAACAGATCAAACACAACAATTTAAAAAAGCTAGCAATATCCTCAGTATTCATGCAAGAAACGCAATTTAACAATTGTCCTTTTCCCCTCCGGGGATCTTATGGCTTTTAAACACCGCCATAGTAATCATTGCTTCGCAGAATCAGAGATTTACTTAGGTTTCCCTTTGTTAAAAAAGGTATGCCAGTATTCTACAGTAATGGTCCAAAACGCTTATGTTTATTGCAGCAGTGTGTGATACTGCTCCTGTGCAATATATTCCACTGTGGTATCTTTAAGAGCTACTTGCAACCAGATTTTTCATATTTCTTAGTGCTTAAACCTAGAATGCTTTTGATTTCAATATGTTATACTGTTTTTCCAAAATGCTATTCTCAAAAATGGGGGAAAAAAAGAAGAAAAAAGAAATTACTATTTTTAATTTATAACATTACCTAATTTTGGAAGAAAACCAAGATATAAATATTACAAACCTTAGGATAATATCTTATTACACAGTTTTATAGATGTAGAAAAGTGTGGTAATGTTTGTATGACTATGCAGCATGCCATTTTATTTGGTGCATCTCAAAAGGAGGCTGACGTTTAGTTCAGTAGAAGTCAAAGAAACAGTGAAGCTGTATTTTTAAAGGCAGTTAGATTTCTTACAAGTTCTATGCCATTTAAAAAAATAACAATAATAAACTTTAATAAAGTAAATACAAAAGGCATGTGAATCCATTCCAGTTTGTCATACACCAAATGTTCTGTCAACATCTGTACCTGCAGTGGTATCTAAACCCTGGGAACTCGGAACATAACTATTGAATTCAAATAGTCTCAAGGGCAAAAATGAAAAGCTCAATGTTTCTTTTGCATTTAGCTGAGCTTTGAGAGTGGCAGTACTTATTGGTCATGGCAACCACTCTTTAAACCTTCAACTGTTAATTTTAGCTGAGCTGCAACAAAACAATTCAGCTATTCACCATTTCCCTTTCTCTTCAGGGACATCTGTTTACATGGCCTATGTCCACTCAACAGGGTGTGGACACTTTATCAGGTCCAAAGCAGTGGAGTCCAGAAGCCTTTGTCTTTTTTATCTTTCATATTCATATCATGAATACATTCAGAGATTATTTAACTATAGCATCCAGCACAGTTTCTCTTTAAACTATTTTAGAAGATCAATTTATAGTTACTCTAAGGTCAAGCTATAGTCAGTCTATTTGTCAAATGCTTAGATAGATATGTGTGTATGTGTATATGTGTGTATGCATTTATGGTACTGTTCTAGTACATTTTATATGATCTTTAAAACCAAGAGGTTTGACATTTTATTTTGCTATATATACCTTTTTATTTAGAGATTTATCTGAAAGATAGATTATATAGAGAGATTTCAGAAGAGCTCTGCCATTTTTTTAGTAAATTTCTGTCCTAAAATTGAAAGCCCCCTGCTGTCTTGGCTTCTCTTGAACAAAGCCTGGTAATTATTAAATAGTTCTGCAATGTATGCATAATCCATCTCGGTGAAAATGGAATAAGTGTATAGTAATTTAGTGTATTTCAGTGGAGCTACTCTCGATTATGCAGCCCAAATAAAATCAGAATTTGACCTAGTGAAACCAGGTGCTTTCTCAATTTATTTCAGTCTTAATCTGTAACATCTTTATAGATCCAGTCCAGGGACTCTCCTAAACAGAGGCTACCAAGACCGCGTGTGTGATGCATATATTGGGAAACCTGGACAATATGACATTGTTTGACTATAGGGTGTAAGTATGTCAGAGCTCTATGTGATTTATGATCTCTGTCACATGAATAGTGGGATTAAATTCCCTCTCCTGTCATGTGATGACCATGACCTGGTTTCATACTGTGCCCTCCACCAGTGCTTCTTTACATAAATGTGGCAAAAGCTTGCTCAGCTGTGACTTGTCCCTTGATTTCTGCTGTTGTGCTGCTTTTGTTATATGCAGCCTCTGAAGCTGTGTTACAATGTGCTGCCCATCCTGGATGGTCTTCACTTCTGTAAGTCTATTTTGTTGTGTCAGTAGCTGAATTTCTATCCAGTCTGTATGGATGTGAGATCCTGAATGCACAGTACTGGGCCATATTTCTAATTCGGCTTCTGGCACTTTATTCATGTCTTGTTTTTAATCAGCATGAACTCCTTTCTGTACCTATGACCCACAGAGCAGTTGCATAACTGGTTTGGTAGAGGGGAGGGTGAGAGTGTGGAAGGGAGGGGAGAGAGAAAACAGGGCCCAGCCCTAAGCATTGACTATTTGGGGACACCAGAAAGATCCCAGGAAGTCTTGTGCCTACCAGCCATAGGAAATGGGCAGATTGGAGGGGGGAAGAGGGCAGGGAGAGAACAGAATGGTGGCCCCCAAAGAGTTTTTGTCACATCAGGTGCAGCCTGGTGCCTAATAGCATATCTGGGGTGGGAGAGTAAATGGGGCATTGGGGTTGCCGTTTGCTGATCCAACACTGCTACAACAGCAGCACTGGAAGCCATAGCAGCCACCTTCAATAAGACTTCCATCCCCCTCAGTGTCTTCCCACCCACAGTGGTCAGCCCACCCTGCCCACCCCCCATCCTGGGTGCTAGATGTATTTGCTACACCTTTGCCACAAGCCACTGACTTGGAATTTCTATACCCATCATAGTGAACTCACCTGTCACTTAACTTGTAGCCATGCCTTGTTTTGCTCCTTAGCCACACCTGACTTTTGCTGGATTTACTATATCTTGGGTGCAAGCCTATTTTATTACTCTATGGGCCAGGAAACTAGCGCATTTGAGGGAAACTCATTTCCAGAGCATGCAAAGTACAATTTGCTTTCCCCTCTACTTTGGTGAACAGAATAACCTACAATTCATGGTGTATACAAAAACGTGGGTTTGAAAAATCAGGTGCACATAACCAAACCACAAAAAAAATACTTTATTTTAAAGAGACATTTCTAAATCACTACAAGACAATCTATTGACCCACTTTATGCTTTCTAACACACTGTCACTGTAGCTTATGAGTTTGCAAACACTGAAATCTTTTTGAAAATTTGGTTTAGAAGTATTCTTATCTAACACCTAAAGCTCAATTGATCAGAGTCAAACCAATGTATTTGCATGCACGTCTGTGTGCACATCTGTGTGTGTGTGTACAGATATATTCTACTGGAAACCACATATTTTCAAAATTGGCAAACAAAATGGGGCTTAGGGGAAGGGATTCATGTCATGCTTTCTAGCATAGAACTACTTTATTTTTTATAACAGAAAGTTTTGGACAGAAGTAATCTCCTGTGAATCCAAACAGACAAAATGTATTAAGGTCAAGAACCAAGCAACCTTAACATTAACTGATAATACTTGGAATAAAGATCCCATTCAGGTATATGGCTTGAGTCCTTTTGTATTCTCCACAACGCCTCAATCTCCAGGTTTGGTCGTGGAGGGCAAAATGCTTTCTGCAAAGTGTAGCAGAATAGCATGAAATAACTAACTTCCTTCTCATTGCTTGGATTAGCTGAGCTAGAGTGAGGCCTTAGCGTGAAGCGACTTGAAAGAGAGGTTCATTGCCTGGTCTAATAACTGCTTGATGGGAACTATCAGCAAAAGACTGAAATGGGGCAAATCACAGGGGGTTTAAGTTTTGGATTAAAGGAACTTTCTTCCAATATATATTTCCCCTCTTCTTAGTCATAATTTCATATACCACGGTCAAAATTGCAAGTATGGCACCTCAGGTCTGTGTAGCTGTAGCAATTTTTTCTTGGCTAGTAACAGATTCATTTCTGTTAAAATTCTATTACTCCAAGCTATTTCTCTCAAGGATTGTAACAGTTTTTCTGAAAACAGATCAGCAGCTTTTGGTATAATCTTACTTCGTCTAACTGGAACAAGGTCCAGTTCTGGTAAATCCTCCAGCTTGATGTGACAAGAATAGAAAACTCCATTTCATTTCCTCTTTGCCACCCAGACAGGTTATAATGAAAGACATTTTGAAGTTTTCTGACTCCAGAGCCAGTGTTAATTGCCATCTCCCAGTGACAGAATGTGGTTAATGTTATAAACATCTTTTTCCCCACAACAGCTTTGATATTAAGCAGAGCAGGAAAGGGGTTATACCTCATAACTTTAGCTGACAAAAAAAAGGAAGAAAGAGTAGAATAAACCTGAGGATCTTGGCAAATTAATTAAAAGGCAATCTCAGTAACATTGATATTTATAAAACGAAATCTGTATCTCAATAAATTAAAACCAGGGTGTACACAGTTGAAAAGTTTTATGCATACTGTACAGAATGTGGATAAAGATAATTTACATGATGATTTGGGTCACCAAAATCCACATCTTGCAGGTCTGTTATGCCTGGGAACAGCCAATATTGTACCGTGAAAATGTAGCTATATAGGAAATCTCAGCAAATGCAAGAAAATATTGTTAGTGGAATGTTCACATGCTCTTTACAATTAAATCACTAATTACATTCAAGGAAATGTATTTGAGGAAATTGTAAGTGGTTTTTAATCTATATATTTATTTAAAAGTGTTCACTGGTCAATATTTAATATCAGAACTGTATATTTTAGAGTCCATTGGTCATTTAAATTACTTTGATTTTTGTTTCTTTTTCCTAACGGGCTGAGAAATGTATAATCTCAGGAAGGTTTAAAGAAGCAA
This sequence comes from Alligator sinensis, assembly GCF_000455745.1. Taxonomy (NCBI): domain Eukaryota; kingdom Metazoa; phylum Chordata; order Crocodylia; family Alligatoridae; genus Alligator; species Alligator sinensis. The sequence continues at coordinate 571,820 of NW_005842511.1, read as the reverse complement.
CTTGGCCTTTGAAACTCTGCCATACAGGTCTCACCAAATGAGTTGTTCCTAGGAAAAGGAAGCAGGCTGTGTGGAATTTAAATTTACTTTTCTCCGATCACATTCTCACAAAATAACTGTGGGAGAGTGCACAGTCTTACTTATAATAATATAGATGCTGTCATTTCCTTGCCTGGGTTGCTTAGTTTTTTTTCTGTGCATGAGCATTTTGGAGGGCTGTTAGGCTGTGTCACATCTCATGTAACACATACTAGATGTGGAGGGGTAAATATCCTAGCATTTTGTATGAAAACCTACATTTTGTGAATATTTGAGAGAGTAAAACTTTGTAAGGTCTTTGTTATATGGTAATTTTAGGTAGCTCCTAGAGTTCTTAAACCCGGGCATTTATACACATTCCTTTTTCTCCCACGATGTACTGAAGATCTGGTGGGTTGGAGCAGACTCAATTAATCGAGTCTGCACACAAGCTGACCCGCACTGCACTGTGCCATGTGCAGTTGTATAAGTGGGAAAATGTGTGTCAGCATGCAGCTAATGGTGGCAGTGTGCTTTGAATTAAAACACCTCCAAAATGTTATAGTTCAAAAGCATGCCGCCGCCATTTTCCCAGTGCTGGCGTGCATGTTGCCGCTTTTACAACTGCATGTGCTGCAGCATCAGGAGCTTTGAAAAGTTCCCGGCACTGCAGTGCAAGCATGTGTACAAATGCCCCCCTGGATTGGCTGCATGTCAACACCTTTAAGTGGCTTAAAGCACTTGCTATGCAGCTCAAAGTTATGCCACTCCAGGGCAGGATTATCTCTGCCTTGCTCCTGTTCCTGCTGTGGCCACTCCCCACATCTGTGCTGACCCAGTTGAAGTCCTTCAGTATCCCTGGATGCAGTGGCCCTTCCTTCATATGGTGTTTCTATGTGCAGATGAAGATGACAACAGCTTATGGTGGGTCAGGATTGGTGGGGAATGAGGGGCGGGGTAAGGAATGGAAAGCCGGAACCAGTGCTCCAGGATTCTGCTACAGGGTGGGCAGAGCGTGGCCCAGCACAAGAGAAAGAGTAAGCCGCCTGGGGCAGCAACAGGGATGTGGATGGCACTGTGAGTGGTGGGGAGGTGTTCTGGCACTGGCTTTGTTGCCCCAGCTTGATGATGCACTGATGGCTCTATCACTGCCTGACCTGGGACCACTATACCACACTGCACTGCCCTTCTGGTTTCCTCCTGTAGCACCATGCCATGGATGGTGGGAACATTTAGCAGCCCCAGCAACATCAGCAGTGGCAGGGCAGCAGGAGGAAAAAGGGAAGGTGCTGTCTCATTGCAGCAAGCCACCAGCATGCTGCCGGTGCCCATGCTGGGCTCCAGGAGAGGCAAGTAACATTAAGTTACATGCTCTTCCCCCTCCTCCCAACCCATCTCTCGCATCCCTTCCCATAGAACAGGGATAAAAGCCTGTCCTGGAACACCAGCCCTGGTCACCAGACCACTAATGGCAAGTCTCAGCTGTGCAGGTAGGAGACAGAGAAAGTTTTTGGCCTTAAGATATGACTGCTTCAAACTCCAAGCTAGCACTAAACTAATCAACATTGCTATACCTTACACTGAGAGCCACAGAAAAGTCCTAAATGGTCATTCAAAAGTGCAAACAAAATGCAGTAAGGGGGAACAGGCATGAACAAGACCAAAACTAATTTGTTTCAAAATGTGCTGGGATATTGGCAAGTTCTTTTTTTTTTTTTTTTAATGGCAAAGGATTATATTCTGTTGGGAGGAGTAACCTGTTCCTTTGAACAAAATCTGAACCCTTTCAGAATTTCTTATCAATATTTGTTACAACAGTCCTAAAAAACAAATTCACCGGGGTGCATATTTTCATACAGACTGATTACAAAGGTTTGAACAGTGGATGTTTTGTATTGTTATAGATGTATGAATATGTATTAATGAAGTATGCTTGGTGTTAGAATATTAGAATGAGTTAAAAGTAAGTTTTATGGGATAGCAATGGCATTTAAATTGAGAAGGCATGTGAGACTATCCGAAGTAACAGGAAGCAATTGAGGTATATATAGTCTGACCATAAAGAAATTCAAAACATCTGGGACAATGCCTCCCCACACCTCTGCTCTCCCAAGTCTTTGGGGCTGCTGCAGGCAAAAATAAGTGTAAGCTGGCATGCTGCATGCCTGCCTGCCACCTGTGTGGTGCACCATGCTGCTCTGTGCCACTCTGCCTCCCCACTGGATTGCACCGCCACACCAGAATGCACCCTGCACCACTCCATTTCTGAGACATTCATTTGAATTCTCACCAGCCAGCTGGACCAGCCTCTGAAATCCAGGACTGTCCTGGCTAAACGGGGACATATGGTCACCCTAGGTCTATAGTATGGGGTAGAAAAATTCTGTGAGCCAGCACAATATACCTGTGACTTTCTAAATAAAACACACTTCAGAGACCAGTCTCTGTCAAATCCTAGCTATGTGAGAACCTAACCTAGAATGTCTACTTAGTTATTCAAGTCCGTAAACAACAGCTTAATAATTGTAGTCAGTTACATAATTATCTGGATGTGGAGCAAGGGGATCATCTTATCAAATTATTTTGCTGCTTCACAACACTAGGTACGGTGGGCATGCCTACACATGCAATTAATTTGAAGTAGACTTACTGCTCCTGCCCTGCTCTGCACCTCTGCAGCAGCCAGGGGGAGTTCCAGGCCCCCCCTCCCCTGCTAGTCCAGGGGCTGGCAAGGGGCATTTGGTGGTCCCCAGTGGACATGGGGACAGGAGAGCTCTGTTAGCTGCAGTGGCAGCTGTCTCTTGGCCTTGTACACATTGGAAGGGGACCTGATGTATGGGGCCAGGAGAGAGCTGTCCCTGCCATGGGCTGAGCTGTCCTGGACCCATACACATCTGGACACAGCTGCCAGCAAGCTCCATGCTGGGCATGGGGGTTGCTGGGAGCTGTCCAGGGTGTGGGACAGCTGTAGGTGAGCCTCCTGCCAGGTGAGTGGGGGCACAGGGCTTGCCGGCAGCTGCCCTACTTGGCAGGGAGCCAGATATGTGCGGGGAGGGGGGGGGGAAGGCTGGGAATCCAGCCTTTGCCTGTCCCCAAGAGCAGCCAGCTTTGCCCTGAATGGAGATGGCTGCTCTAGGGAGTGAGTGGGGGCTGGAACTATAGCCCTCGCTTGTCCCTCAGAGCAGCCAGCTCTATGCAAGGAGCAGGGGCAGGAGTCAGAGAGCTCCCCAGCTCTGGCCCTGATCATCTCCCAGCTCCTGGGTGGAGCCAGGGAGATGAGCAGTGTCAGGACTATGGACTGAGAGGGTGTTTATACATGTGCTGAGTAAGTCTGAGTAAGAGAGTCTTCTTAAATCATGACCTCCTTGCTGAAATGAAGCTCTCAGTTTATCAAGCCATTGTCATTCCAACTCTGCTGTACGGCTCGGAAACTTGGACTACATACAGAAAACATCTCAAGAGCTTGGAAAAATACCACCAACAGTGCCTTCGCAATATCCTTTGGATTAGCTGGGAGGATGGATGCAGAAACATCAGCGTCTTGGCCGAAGCAAATTCCAACAGTGTTGAACCATGATCATCCAAAACCAACTTCGCTGGACAGGTCATGCTATTCACATGACTGATTCCCACCTTTCAAAGATAATCTTTTTCTCAAAGAAGGTCAGTGAAGTAGCGGAGGGCAAAGAAAGCACTTCAAAGACACCCTGAAGGCAAACATGAAGAGGTATAACATCAACACTTGGGAGACCCTTGCTCAGGACTAACCAAAATGGAGTAAGGCTCTTTGGGAAGGACCTCAACATTTTGAAACAGCTCATCAACAGGCAGAAGAGGGACAGGCAAAAAGAACATCAGAGCATCCGACAGAGTGCCCATCCCTCCTGGAAACACCCGTCCTCACTGCAGCAAGACATGTGGATCTAGAATTGGGCTATGGAGCCACCTGCAGACTCACTATTAAAATCCTTGGAAGACAATTTTACTCATTCACAAGTGATCATACATGTGCTCTGGGAGTGGGGGCACGCGGAGGTGCTTTAGTTAGAATGGTTCAAAGAGCCACTGTAATTAAAGCGCCCAGAGCATCTCATATACTGGCCTTCCTGTGCTTAAAAATGGTGATGGGGGAAATTTATCTAAAGCTTATCAAACAAGCTTTAGTTAAAGTGTCCCTGCCACCATTTTTAAGTGTGGAGATGCTGACACATGAGACACAAGTCTGCTGGAGCCTGGTAATTATGCTCCAGTAGACTCTGATGCCCAGAACTCCCTGTCCCTTGTGGCCCCATGATGGCTAGGCTGATCAGGAGCAAATTTGCTCCCAGCCAGTGATTATACATGTTTTACTGTACAGTATCTACTGCACAGTTACTTTACTATCTGTATTTATAGGTAGTAACTAATTGTGCAGTAGACTAATTTACTGTGCAGTAAATGTGAGCACATGTAGATGGTGATGCTTTATTGTGCAGTAGACTAATCCACTGCACAGTAAAGCATCTTGTGTAAACACACCCAATAGCTCCTAAAATTCCTGTATCAGATTATCTGAAACAGCTTAATAAATTTAGGTGCCAGTCCCTTTAACACAGTTCTTTGACTGAGTGATGATCAGTCAGCCAAAGAGAAGCCCATTGATCCTTATAGATATGGTCAATGAATTCTTCAATGTAATTTCCAAGAACAAGATTGCCATATGCATCCAGGGGAAGGAACACTGAAATTCTTCTGACAGTAGAGTTAAAGTAAAGCAGAACTCTCACAAGTCCCTATCTTTTGGACATATACTTAGTTGGCCCTGAAATAGAAAGCATATATAAGCAAGGCATACCCAAACTTAGTCCAGGCAATGAAAAAGAAATGTAGGTTTATTCCTAATTATTGCAAATACACAGCTTACCAGCTCCAGATCATGCACAACAAGTATTAGCATTTTAGGTGAAACAATGTTTTGCCATTCTCTCATCCACTAAAATGTACTCAGTTCCTTTGGGTTGGTCTAATAAAAGATATCAAATTCACCCAAGGAACCTTGTCTGCCTCAGTTCCTTTGACACTTATCAGACACATATGCACAGAGGAAGACAGAATATTTTTAAGGGGGAGGGAAGAAGGAAGAGAAGGACTGTAAAAATGATTTTGACTTGTTTATCTAAGAATTGCTTCCAAATTGGGCAGTAGTGGGTTTTTAGATCTCTTTCCTTCAAATATCTGTTCAGAAGAGTCAAAGAGCTTGTTCCTATCAATTACTAGTTTATATTCATCTGGATTTCCAGGCATTCTTTGCAAGCAAAAAAATAAAAAAGAATAAAATTGAAAAAGAACCTGAGATTCACTTTGATAGTTTTGTTCCTCCAAATCACAGGAACTCGTTGCTTGAGCCTAGAGAATTCCAATTGCTCTTGACATAGTGTATATTTAACTAGAAGTACTGCATGGGAAGGTTATGCAGTGTCAGACTCTTGAATGATTCCCACTACAGCTAGACAGGGAGACATTTCAGAAATGTCATTAATATGTTCCAGGTGGTACACGAAACATTATGGAGAAAAAGAAGTTTTAAAAATAGTAGGACTTGACATTTTATATTAGTGAATGGAAAAAACAGGCTATGTGGCAGGCCATTTCAGTGCCTTGATACTTGTCAGAGTTGCTGTGTAAAGCAAAAATATATAGAGAGGAAAGCAAAAAAAAAAAACAAAAAAACCAAAAAACAGAGGGGAGATGGCAGGTGCCCAGCAGGGGTACCTTGGCATAGCTTCATTGAAGTCAGTGGCGACATGACAGCTCTTACCAGCTGAGTTTCTGCCCCATACTGTTCAGTAGATGAAGCTGTGTTTTGAGTCAAGCACATTTTGCAGAATAACAGGCAATGCTCACACCTGCACATTTAGAAGAATTACAGAGGAAAATGCTGTGCAATCTTTTTTGTCCAATTTTGTGGAGAGAAATGAAGCACTGTTGACTGCAGCAATGCTGCTGCTGACACAACTATCACTAGTAACCCAGCAATGTGCATGTGGCATTTTTTTAAATCTAGTACACTAATCATCTTCATAAAACCTGGGATGCTGCTAGAATACTGACAGAACCTAATTTATTTTTCCCCACACAGAAGAATAGAATTCTACCTGGAAATTATTTTGAGAGGCAAATGCTTTTCTATCATGTAGGAACCTCAGCTGGAATTGATGATAGATCTACATAGAACAGATACATTTTATTTCACTCTTTGAAGAAACCTACAAAAAGGCAACTGATAAAATATATTGTCACCTTAGGAATCATTACCTCTTCTCATTTCTGCCACCATCTTTTCTTCAGTATAGTTGCTCCGCAAAGGACATGATTAAATCTGCATCTTGTTTCAACATATTGCATACAGGGTACCACACTTTGGTTTCCACTAAATGGTGAGTATGAATAGCATATAATGGGAAAATGTCAACAGAAAAAGACAGATGTGGTGCCAGTGCTGCATCTGGGAGGCTGATGAGGTAAACAGTAAGAAGTAGGTGGTGGAGATGAGACATTTTAAAAATTAAAATGACCCATTGCCAGCTGTTTGTTTTTTGTTGTTGTTGTTTTTTTAAATCTCCGTTATCATAGCTAGGCTCAAGCCAGAAGCTCACAACACATACTGTTCAAATTTCAGGATGAGTCTGGTACAGAGCTTAGGGCTACTAAGCTTTGTAGTAAGCTTAAATTAGAGTACTCATCCTTGTTCCTCAAATAAGATTTCTATGAACATGAATTAGGACAAATCAAAATGGCTTCAGGCATATGTTCTTTGAATTCAAACTGAAGATTATTTTCCTCCTTAAGTCTTATTGATTTTGTTGTTTTGGAATGAAATGATCATATCACAAAATCTAAGTGCCAGGGAAGACAGGGACCTGCAGTGCTAAAAACCACACATAGGAAATATCAGTGTGCTTGCTTGAGATGTGAAAGAACAGGCTTTAGTTACCTTCTTCATCAGAGACAAGCTGAGCCATTGTGCAGCGGAGTGAGTGTTTCAGAAAGAGAGTAAGCAAGAATGTGCCTAGGCAACTAGTGGTTAGGATACTCCTCTGGAGGGCAGAGTCTTGAGATCTCATTCTGCTTCCAGTATTATTTCTGTTTTTTAATTAATAACTAACATAAAATACATAAAAGGTCCTGGGAACGAGGGTCCAGGATCATCCCCTCCCAAGAAAGTACTCTCATCACTAGGCTAATAAGCTCTGTTTCTTCCTGTTTGTTCTTCCTCTGGCACATGGCTTTTATTCATGCCTGCACAGTGGCTCAGTATCAGTGGACTGGGTCCATCCAGGTTATTTTATAGCTTGATAGTTAGGATAAATTCTGGGGGCATGGGAGATGTAGGTTTGAATACCCATTGTCCTCCCACTGCCTGCATACACACTTTCACTACTTAGCTACCAACTCTCCCTTTAATTACCACCTGTAATTCAGGTTCACCTGAACATTTCTGAAGACTGCTTCCCCTGGAAGCCTACTGCAAAGTGACACCAGGAGGATTAGGTGGGGTAAATCCTAGAGGAAGATCACCATTATACAAGATCATGCGAGTCACCAGACAGTGACAAAGTACAAAGAAGGAAGGAAGACTGTGGGGTTCTCAAGTACTATATACTACTAAGTACTAATATATCATAAATTACTTATAAATTAAGATGGTATCCTTCATGGGAGGGAGGAAGCTAATTAATGTGTCACCTATCCCTGAAAATTGAACTGGACTAAGAAGTTGTCTCTCCTTGTGTAGTTTTACTTGACATGATATACTTCCATAAAAAAAAAAGTATGTGATACAAGTTGAAAACTTCTTCCCAAGTGTTTCCACCCTTAAATTCCAATAAACAAATTCCAACCCTTATCTGTATCATAGAACAAATATCTGTTTCAGAATGCAGTATCGCCGTTCCCCCACAGACACAGTGCTTGCTAGAGAAATGGTCAAATTATACCCTTGACTGAGTTCTTGAAAGTTTTTGTTTTCACATGCAGAGATTTTTAAATGAATATAATTCTAATATTGAATATTTACAGATGTCTCATTTTTTGTCTTTCAGTAACTGCTATGAATGCTTAGTTTATGCCTCTGTGTCAAGCAGCATCAGATAATACTGTAGCACAGATTTCAAGAAATAGCTTATGATGGGGACAAGTCAGAATATGTGCAATTATATTATGCAAGGTTCTGCATAGAAGCCATGATATTTAGGAGTGGGTTTTTGGGGAGCCCCAGAAGAGTGTCTTCTCAGCCTTGGTATCTGTAGCTCTTAAGGTAGAGTTGTTTCCTGGGAACCAAATATTGGTATTGGACAGAAATTCCTAAAAGAAGGGTATTGGCTGCTGGGTTTTTTTTTTTACTAATGCTTCCCTGGACTCCTGGTATATTAGTAAACAAAACAAGTAGCACTTGAAATTTACCCACACCCTATAGAATTGCTGGGAAGTCAATCTGCAAAGCCATGAGCAGTGGAGAAGTGCTGATGTCAGAACAGGACACTGGTGTCAGGAGAAGGGGCAGCAAACATTTACATTTTCTGTGACAGTTTGTTTTAGAAAAAGTCATTCTGCCTGTAAAATACAATTGATTCAAAACTTGCAAGTGTCTAGAACTTTTTATCCAATACTGCAATCCTAGCAGAAAACATTGCTTCATTGAGTGACCTGGGTCAATTCTGTTACTCCCCTGATGCTTGAGTCATCAGTTAGTATCTGTAAAATTGGAAGGAAAGGTACAAGTCACTGTAATAAGATGTTGCATCTCAGATAAGCTGTCCTGAGTATATATAACATTTTACCAGCCCTTTACCTTTTCAGTACTTTTGTTTACTTTAGGGAAGTAATAAAGTGCTTTTCTTTATTGAGTAACAGACACATTGTTCCAGGGAAGCTCCAGTATGGGTAGAGAGAAAAAATTAGAAATAATAGAAAAGCAAAATAGGAGTTCAGGATCTTAAACAAGTCAGTTTTTTGCTTCCAAAGCATCAATGTAACAAAATAATTTGAAGAGATAATACCAAATAGAGAAATACCTGAATGCCCAAGACTAAAATAGGTTATTTCATCCTATTTTGACTTCTGATCTTTAGAAGACTTTCAGCATTGTCTGTACATATTATGTCTTATACACATAAAGAAAGGAACAGCAATAGAAGAGAAGAACCAACACTAAGTAGAAGCCATTCCTACCCGCTTGCATATCTTACTGGTCTGTCCAGTAACTTACTGAGTCTGGCTTCCTCCTGCTTGTTCCCCTTTTGCCCCTAGGGCTATTTTACTGTTGCCTACATGGTAGTTTGTCTTTAGCAGAAGTGGTGCAGGATACATCCACCCAGAGCAGTCTATAGTTTGGGGACTAGGGAACTCTCCTGGCAAATGAGAGGTATGGTTTGAATCCCTTTTTGCTAAGAAGGCCTAAAAAACAATTCTTCAATTTCCTGGTCAAGTACCCTGACCACTAAGATACAGATCGGCAGAAGTATGAACACTACCTCTTCCATCTTTAGGCATCTACCCTCAGACGAGGCTCTCAAGATCTGGATGTTGTCTGAATGAAGCTGCCTAATGTGCCACTTCTGTTAGGTGGCCAAGTTCCGGAGAGGGGCAGGAGTTCAGAGACACTCATAGGCTTAGTTGTTCATGTTGCCTAGGTTTAGATGGCTCCCTATTCTGATGAGTCCAGCTGCCTAACCTCATTCCTTTGAATCACCTTCTTAGGGTCCATCGACTTATTTTAAATTTTGATCTGCTTAAAAATATAAAATTGGAAATGCATAAGGGGTGGAGCTGGATTTTGCCTGAGGTGTATACTGTAATTTTTACCAAAGCTGGAACATACTTTTTAAAGCTAACATGTAGGCAGTCTGTGAAAATACATCATAAAATGTAGTCTTAAACTTTTGTACTGCAGCTCACAATATATACTGGACACTGAAAATATGTTAATATCCATGGTAGAGTAGGACACATTGTATCTTGAATTCTTTCCAAAGAAAACTGGCTGTTTTGAATTGTATTATAGTGATATTAGTTGAATTTATATTGCTGATCCAGGTAATCATGATTAGGTTGCCTAGTATTCATGAGCATGTAATATGTAATTACATCAACATTCCCGTACAGTCAGAGTTATTTAATATCCACCTAAACAAGTGTTAGGAAAACTTGTAAGGAATGGCTGTACCTAAAGTAATCTTCATAGTTATTATAGATTTACACAAAAAAAATTTAACAAAAATGAGCAATTAATTTCCTTGCATATATAGTGAACAAGATTCTTCACAAAGCAAAACCTTTTTTTCATTGACTTAAAAAAAAAAAAAGAACAGGAACTACATTTTCTATTTCTGTGAGAAAATGACCTGTTCATTTTCTCCCCTTATTCAGCTCTAAGACAAAAACAAATTTTCTGCATTTTTCCATGAAATCATATTTCAAATAAAAACATTTTTCAGAGATCTCATTCCATTCATTTACAAAAGGTTCAAATATTTTGTACTGGAGAAATTTCAAATGAGTTCTCTGAAACATCATGTTTTGACACAATGTTTAAACCATAATTCCCTTTTTCTGCCCAATGAAAACTTTTACCTTAGTGATGTATTTTAAGAAACTCTTCAGCTTTGGATAAATTTGTCCTTTTTCAAAAGAGAATAAATATTCTTTCAGAATATTTCTGACCAGCAGTACTCCTAATGACTTCAGTGAGCTTTACATGCAGTCTTGCATGAAGGATATTGCATTCATTGCTGTGTTGCCCAGTGAGAAGCACACAGCTGAGTTTATTATTATTTTGCAGCTTTTTTCACATATTTGAGGCCAACTATTTTGATTTGGTATAACTGTATCCCCATTTTCTCTGAGTTTCTCTGTGGTTTATATAATCACACACAAAGTGTGTACAGAATTGGACCTAATATTATTTGCAGTATTTTGATAAATTATATGTATATGTAAAATATATAAATGAATAAATATATAAAATATAAATCGGATTAGTTTTACACACAAAGGTAACTTTGAAGATTAATATTATGGTGGATATGGTGGAAAAGAAAGTGTTTACATGTATTCCTAGTGATGTAATTTCATAAAGAAATCAAAAAGGATACCTGATAAGTTTTCTATGTAATAAAAATAAACTCAGGAACTCTATTTATGTGACTGCCACATGCTTTTCAGTTGCTGTTACCCATTAATTGCTACAATCAATATGGGCAATATTTGACCATTTTTCCTCCTTAAAGCATAACTTTCGTTCTGATTTAAAAAATTATCCATTTCAACCTGTAAAGAGGAACTTGATGTGCAGAATGCAGTTATTTTTGTTGCTCAAGAGATTGCATTACAACCCATAATTCCTTTTTAACCCTGCCAGGATCCCTGCTTCTATGGTAATACTAGGTATCTTTGACAGGTCATCAGTAAAGTAATGTAGTTTTCCCTTGGCATTTTTTGTGCTTCATGTAACTAGCATTGACAATTGCCAATCCTCCCATGAAGTTTCAAACAAAAGTTGCTTGGGAACACAGAAGGAAAAAAGAAACTCACTTTGCTTTATATATAAATATTCTGAAAAAGAATGTAATTTCCAGACACTAGAGCTATAGTTGTTCTCAGGTCAAAAAGATCAGTATATATTTTGTGCCAAGCAATAAAGGAAGTGAAGTGACTTTTACATTAAGCACATTTGGCTTACAGATGTCATTTATTGCTAAAGCTGGAAATATACAAAAACCTGTCTAAAGTTTCTTATTAGAACACTTACTCATTTTTTATAGCTGATTAAACAGCTTTGAATATACTATTGGCATAGATAGGAGAAATGTGCTGAATTATTTTCTTTAGTTTTAGAGAAATAGAAGCTTTTTTCCTGATTAAAACATTTGTTTTCTCATCACCAAAAACACTTTCAGTTATTTTGTACTGAAATGCTATGTTGTAAGCTCTGTAACTACATCTTTTTCGGAGATTTCCATGCTTCTTCTTTATAGTTTACCTCTCCTTACTGTACAGTCAGACTCCCATGTTGTACTATATTTTGCCATATTTGCTTCTGGTAGAAATAGAAGCTAGATTCATGCTTTCATTTGTAACTCAGCCATATATGTAATTTCACCCAAATTTGGCCCAAGAACTACATAGGCACTAGGCCCGTGCAAAGTGGAAGGTATTCACTTTGGATTTGGATTTAACGATTTGGAGGGACAGTGATTCAATTCGGTGATTTGATTCACTGTCCTGATTCGAATCCAAATCCGAAGATATTTGGCACTGAATCTTATTCGGCCATAGGCTATACAGGCGGGCAGTGCTAATGGAATCAGCTGGGGGAGCAGCTGGATGAGCCCAGGCTTGACCCAGCAGCTCCAGGAGAAGCCATGGCTTGTCCAACTGCTTCTCTGGCTGCTCCCTCTCCCTGGGAGAAGGTGCAGGAAGCTGGGGGGAATGATCAGGGAGCTGGGGGAGTGATTGGGAGCTGGGGGATCAAACCGGGAACTGGGAAATTGAACTGGGAGTGTCAACAGTAGAAAGACAGTCATTCCCACCATGCCCATTCTGAACCATATCTAGTATGATTTTTTCTATGGTCTGGTGCAATACTGAAGCAAAGTAGTCATTCAGGAGTTCAGTTGTGTCCTGAGTGTTGGTAACCAGCTGTCCTGAGTTGTTAAGCAATGGCCCCACTGTTCCATCTGTTTTCCTCCTGTTACCTATATACCTGAAGATGGACTTCTTATTGTCCTTGATTTCTGTTGCTAGTTTAAATTTAGTTGCCCCCTTAGCCTTTCTAATCTGCTCCCTACATGTGTGGGTCATTGTTGTATAGTCCTCCTTGGGGATTGTCCCAAACTTCCATTGTTTGTATGTCTCTTTATTCTTTTTTTTCAAGAGGACCATGATATCCCTATTAAGCCAAGAGGGCTTCCCAGCCCTTCTGCTACCCTTCCTCTGCATCAGAATGGACTTTTGTGTTTCAAAGTTCATGTCCTTGAGAGATGACCACTCTTCATAAACTCCTTTCACCTTTGGTCCCTGGTCCCACAGTGC
>NW_005842511.1:553678-558721 GCF_000455745.1 Alligator sinensis | reverse complement strand
TCCCTACTATTGCCTTGAGCCTATTGAAATTCAATTTTTTGAAGTCCAAAACTTCAACTCTGCTAGCTGATTTTCCTGCCTTGCAATGGACAGTGAACGTGATGGTTTCATGGTTGCTGTCGTCCAGGCTACCCTCTATATTCAAGTCGCTCACCAGATCATCTCCTTTGGCCAAGACCAAGTCTAGGAGAGCATTACCTCTGGTTGGCCCATGAACTTTCTGGGTCAGTTACAACTCTTCAATATAGGTCAGGAAGCAATGCAACCAATCTGACTTAGCTCACTGTTCCACCCAAGAAATGTCTGGGTAATTGAATTCATAAATGACAACCATGTCCCGTGCATGTGCAGCCTCTGCCAGTTCTCGAGAGAACTCCAGATCGAGCTCCTCCCCCGGTTTAGTGGTCTGTAGTATACACCTACAATTAGGTCTCTCTCACTGTGCCCCCCTTTGACATTCTTTCTCACCCCATTCTCCTAAAAAACTAGGTGACTGAGGCATTGATGCCTACACAGTCAGATGGGTGGCAAATAGACTTGATGATCGCACCCAGAAAGTGGTGGTGGATGGGTCATTTTTGACCTGGAGGGATGCGGGCACTGGAGTTCCCCAGGACTTGGTCCTCAGGCCTGTGCTATTCAACATCTTTATCAGCAACTTGGAGGCGGGCATGGAGAGCACACTGTCCAAATTTGCTGATGATACAAAGATGTGGGGAGAAGTGGGCACACTGGAGGGGAGGGACAGAATCCAACTAGATCTAGAAAGTTTACAGAGGTGGGTGGATGAGAATAGAATGGAATTCAATGCAGACAAGTGCAAGGTTCTGTCTCTAGGGAGAAGGAACCCTCAACATACCTATAGGCTGGGGAACACCCTTCTCAACAACAAAGTGGCTGAAAGGGATCTTGGAGTCATTGTTGATGGACATGAGTTGCCAATGTGAGGAAGTGGTCAGTAAGGTTAACCGCACCTTGTCATGCATCTACAGATGCATCACAAGCAGGTCCAGAGAGGTGACCCTTCCCCTATATGCGGCGCTGGTCAGGCTGCAGTTGGAGTACTGCATCCAGTTCTGGGCACCGCACTTCAAGAGGGATGTGGCTAACCTTGAGTGGGTTAAGAGGAGGGCCACTAGCATGGTCAGGGGGCAGCAGGCCAGGCCCTATGAAGCTAGACTAAAGGGCCTGAATCTATTCAGCCTCCACAAGAGAAGACTGAGAGGGGATCTGGTGGCTGTCTATAAACTCACTAGGGGAAACCAGTGTAAAATAAGTGAGGCACTGTTCGCCCGGGCACCTCCTGGGATAACAAGGAATAACAGCCACAAATTGATTGAGAGCAGGTTCAGGCTTGATATCAGGAGTAATTACTTTACAGTTAGGGCTGCCAGGCTCTGGAATAGGCTCCCAAGAGAAGTGGTGCTCTCCCCTACCTTGGGGGTCTTCAAGAGGAGGTTGGATAGATATCTGGCTGGGGTATCACAGCACTCATTCCTGTCCAGTGCAGGGAGTCAGACTTGATGATCTGTTCAGGTCCCTTCCAACCCTAGAAACCATGAAACTATACTGCTCCCTCACATAGAGAGCTACACCTCCATCTTTCTTCCCTACTCACTCCCTTCTATTCAGGGTGTAGCCCTCTTTGGCTACATTCCAATCATGTGAGGAGTACCACCATGTCTCTGTAATTCCCTACTAGATCATAATGCCCACTGCAGAGTAGGAGGGCTAGCTTCTCCTACTTGTACCCTATACTCCTGGCATTAGTGTACTAGTGTACATGCTCCTGAGTCCTCCAATTGAGACCCTCAATTTCCTGTCATGCTGAGGGAGAACTATTCCCTCAGATCTTACAAGAGTGACTCTCTTAGTGTCTCCAACTTCAGAGCTTACTTGTTTGCCAGTCCCTAGGCATGCTCCATTCAGTGTTTCCCCATCCTCCAGTGATCTTAGTTTAAAGACCTATCTAGAAGATCAGCCATCCTGGCTGAGAACAGGGACTTACCCCTCCGCATGAGATAAATACCATCCCTTCCCAGGAGTTCTGTTTCCCTGAAGTGTGCACTGTGGTCGAAGAAACCAAAGCCCTCTCATCAGCTGAACCTGAGTCATCAGTTCACTTCTTCAATGTATCCTTCCCTCCTAGGTCCTTGGCTTGCAACTGGGAGCACAGAGGAAAAGACTACCTGCACTCCCTACCCCTTGAGCCCAGTTTTAAGGATTCTACCTCTCGGTGGGTGTTTCTACACAAGACACTAACTGTGTAGTAGCCTAATAAACACTGTTTAGTAGCACATCACTGCACAGATGGTGCTAAAATGCTATTGCACAGTATTATTAGGCTACTGCAAAGTAGCATCACTAATAAGGTGTTCACCGGCACTACTGTGCAGTAACTCTGGTTACTGAGCATTTATTTAGTCCTCGATTATACAAGTACTAAATTAAATGCACAGTAACTACTGCACATTAATGAACATGTAGACGCACCCAGTATCTTCTACCACACCAGACTTAACTACCTGGAACAGTTCCCATGTCCCTCCCTGGCTGTCCTGTTGAGTGGCCAGGCTTCTTGTTATAGCAAGTGCCTCCTCCAAGCTGTTAAATGATTTTAGAGCCTTGTAACGGTATTCTGAGTAGTATGCTGGCCTCCCACTGTTACCATTTGGATTAGTTCTTCTTTGACCTGAATGCTTGATTATACTATATATGGAAAACAATGTACTAATGAATGCAATACTGAAATAACAAAGATGTTTGATCAAATGTTATATTCTGGTCAACTAAATTATGGAGATAGACTTCAAACAATAATCTGTTTACACAGTACTGTAACATAATTAAATATAATGTTCATTTAGTGAATTCCTGATTTCCCTTGAAATCTTCCCCCTCCCCCTCACACTGTACTCAGATGGGTCCAAGCCCATACAGCATATTTACAGTGAAACCAGAAGAGCTGGATTTCTTTAGACACAGGCTACATCCAGATGTGCAGGCAAATGTGGTTTGTGGTGCCACAAACCTCTTTCTGGCACCACAAACCATACATGCTGCACATTAAACCATGTGTGGCACTGCTAATTTACAGCACCAGGACAAAATTTGCTATCAGGATTTCCTGGTAGCAAAAAACCAAAAAATAAACCTGAAGTAAAAAGCAGCCTAAAGCATGCCAAAGTGGTGTGAGCCAGGACAAACACAGAGATGAGGGAGCAGACAGCCCAGAGCTACCTGCTCCCCCATCTGGATGAGTTGTGGAGCCCTCATGCTAATGCATCCTGCACCCCAGCCAGCTGCTTCCTGACTGGCTGGGGCACTGTCTGCCTCAAGACAGGGGAGCATGCAGCCCTCAGCTGGCTGCTCCCCTGTCTCTGCATGCCTCAGCACAGGGTATCCACTTTGGAGCTCTGCACTGAGGCACAGTGTGCCCCAGCCAGCCATGGAGCAGTGGCTGAGGCACAGGGTGCCTCAACACGGGGGCTCTGAAGCAGAGTCCCTGCACTGAAGCATGTGGAGACAGAGGAACAGCCAACCCGGGGTTACCTCCTCTGCCGTTGCCACGTGCTGCTCCCCAGCTGACTGCTTGCCAGCTAGTCTTGTGCTGAGGTACCCTGTGCCCCAGCCAGTCCCCTCTACAGCACATGAAGCAGCGGGACAAATCATCCCACTGCATCGTGCATGGGCAGGGATAGGCAGTGTGGCACAAAGTAGCACTACTATTTGTGCCACTATTATTTGTGCTGCTATAAATGCATGCCCCTACTTGTGTGGATGTGGCCACAGAGTATAATTTAATTGAAGGCAACTTCTTCATCTCTGTGTTGGATTTTCAGGCTAGTTACAGCACTTTAGGTGTCCTAGAACTAGCCCAGAAATGCTTTAACTAGGTTTGGCCAGCTTCCTGAATGTATTTGGCAACACATAAGAATATCTTTTGCAAGTATAATGTTAGGGATGTCAGTATTGGTTTTGTGGTTTGCATGGAGTACATACAGACCTCCTTTTGTTAGAGTCATTTTCCAGTTCGATAGCAGTGCCTTTGTACCTCAGAATGATTGGAACACTAAAATATAACAATTTTGTTTTACAGGATAATATGGGTCCAAATCATACAAATCTAATGGCAACACAGTTCCTTCCATTTTTCAGAACTGCGACATTTGACTGCTATTCACCCTTAACAGTCAGCTGGAATTCACAACGTTGCAAAATAAATTAGCAGGTCTTCGTTGCTTGGTAACAAAATCCTCTTGGTAATTTATTAGGCACCAAGTGCTGATGGGAAAGTAGTGAATATTCTGATTCCTTTTATAGGACATTGGGGCTAATATTCATCAGGTTACAAACGTACAATGTTTGCACTCACACCAGTTTGTACACACACAAATATTTGTGCCAGTGTGTTGACTGTACCTCCCTCTTCCTTTCAATAATTACATGTCTCTCTGAACATGTGGAGGTAGTTTTAATGCAGCCAAACACAGGCCTTTCCTCTGAAAAAGTGTCCCTTTAAGTTAATACGTATTCAAGAGTACATAGTGGGTTAAGCACGTCTTTCAGATAATAACCTTTTGAATCTAATCTCTGGTATGTAAAAAAAAATTGTCAAACTGTCCTGTTGACTGACAGTATTGTACAGTGAATATGAAGTTGCTAGGGAAAAAAATCCATGTATCCAACTATAGGTTTCTATTTCTCTTTGGCAAAGCATAGCAGGCAATTTTGTTTCCTCAATGTGTTTTTTCTGCTCATGTAAATAAACTATAGTAGTACTCAATGATCATTGCAAGAGTGTACGAACACAATTCCAAAGATTAAACAGAAGCAAATGGCTAAACACAACAAAAGCACTCCTGTCAAATTATTAAATAACTAATTCGTTAAACCACAAAGCCAAATAGAAAAGCTGGCCATTTGTGCATGTAGTCACACTGTAGTTAGGATAATTGGGACCAGCTGTCATACTGTTTTGTTTTTGGAAAAGGTCCAGCATTATTTGAAGGCGACACCAGTACGTGGAGGCAGACTGCAGAG
>NW_005842511.1:544238-553647 GCF_000455745.1 Alligator sinensis | reverse complement strand
CCCTACACTTCTTCTTCCCTCAAGCAGTTTACTTGAAGGCCATGATAATTCAAGGTCTGTCCAGCATATCTAAAAATCATAAACCAAGTAGGTAGTTAGACCCAGAGTTCACTGGTGAAAACAAGTTGGTTAACTTTTTTTTCAATATTTTTCCATCATAGATAGTGTTAACCTTTCCGGACTCACCTGTATTTTCTTAAGTTATTATAGGTGAAAGAGTCTTGATATTAAAAAATGAACCTTCATCAAAAAGCCAGAATAGGGTAAAAGGCTGAACCTGAGTTTCTATTACCTGAGTTCAGTTTTCTGATCCAAAAAGTTTTCTGTGAACAAAATAACTGAACAGTTTTATATAAACATATCCTTTGCTTTTAAATAAGTAAATTAAATAGCATTGTATTTCACAATAACACACATACATTTTCCATTATCCTGTGATACAAGTTTGTTTAGGTAAATTCAGAGAGAAGTAGTTAGCCGTGTCAGTCTAAGGTCAAGCAGAAGGTACCTTATAGACTGACTGCTTAGTTAATTAACTAATGAATTAACCAGTTAAACTATGAGATGCCCCCTATACTTGCCTTTTAGGTAAATGCAGATAAAAGTTAAATAATATATCTGTACCTTCTTTAGGTGACATCACCAAGGACCATACTTTTTCACTACGGTGTATAAAATGTATTTATACTAAGTCAATAATCCCTGATAGCTGAGTTTGTTCAATATTTATTTTCAGTTCACTAAATCCTCTTTTTCAAACTGTTCTAAATGGATTCTTTAAAAAAAGATGTGTATTTTTTCCCTGCTAAAACTCTTGTTAGGAGTTTACTTATGATAGTTTAGAGCTAGAAGAATTTTTTTCAGGTGAAAAGTTCAGGGTGACCAAGAATAATCACAAAGTCAGGTTTCATTTAGCAAGGAGTTTTAAATGGAAAAAAAAGATATGGGTATGTAGATCTCAGTACTTCAACACTTACACAAATATTAAAACCTTTTTGTTTTTAAAATTTGTGTTTACTTTCCAAATTTAGATTCATTTAATTAACAAACCGCATAGGTTTTCCCCTGAACTTCTGGTCAGTTTGCAGCAGTACATGATACCACTCAGAGTCCAAGCCTTTTGGGATAACTGAATGTCTGTGGGACTCACAACCCACTCATAAGACTAGAGATTAGTTTTATGACTAGAGATTAGGTAGTCACCTTGCTGGGGTCACCTGAGCTTGGTGCAGGGGACTGGACCTGATAATCTTCCAAGGTCCCTTCCAGCCTTACAATCTATGAATCTGTTAATCTAAGAATAAGCATTATGACCCATAGTCAGGGAACTTCTTGATAAAACATTGCTTGGAGTTCAATGAAGTGTTTTATTTGTTATAAAAATGAATTATCTTTGTTTTCATTTCATCAGTAAAATAGGTTGTATTCAGTTTGACCCACAATAACATTTTCTCCAATATTTTGATCTAGGCAGTGAATGGTAAAATCCATTATTTGTTCAGTCCTAATAAAGGCTGTCACAAGAAAGAAACATTGAAAAATCAATCCATTCTTCTGATACAGTTTGTTGAGAAAACAGTGCTGCCTCAGATATTGTAGATCAGCTGTTTTATTTACAGGTAGACTAGCTAACACAGAGGGAGAAAGTTTATCACCACAAAAAAGTAGCATCCTGATATATAAATATTTCACAGGCTAGGGAGCCATCTAGTAGTCTTTGCAGCAAACAAATATGTTCATTTTTTCTCCTAGAATAAATTTATGAGGACAGCTGAGGTGTTTTTCCTTTTGATTAAAGAGCTAAAAGCCCACCCATCCCTTATAACTTGAGGCATTCTCCTTCAGATGAGTCTCCTGTTTACAGGCTGTATAATGCCATTACATTTCAAATAGGAAATAGTCTTTTTTCAGGGCTATATTGAGTCCTATGTGTGGGGGAGTCTGAATTAACATCCTTGGGCATAAACAGAGTTTAAAGGGGAAAAAAAGAATATAAATCATTCATCGCTGTGTTTCCATTGGCACAACTAACTCCCAAGCCCATCCAGACACTTTTCACAGAAGGAACAGCTCCCTCTGGTCCATAATACTCCAAAATATCTAGCAAGGATGGAAGCAAAGTGCAATGCTGCTGCATGACACATAACACAGTGATTTAGACTAATCATCTCACTAACTTCTGAAAATAATCTTCCATTTCCACAGTTCCTTTTATCTCAGAAGTAGGAAATTAACACAATTAAATACCAATAATTCATAAAGGTATCTTTCAAAAGAAACCTCCCTTCACCACATCCCTTCATGTAAATGTAAGTAAAATACAATAACCATTAGATCCAAAGAGCAATGCTAAAATGTGTGTAGGCTTCATAAGAAATTAAAAGAATAAATATCTACTCAGTAAATAATACCATATTTTCTCTCAAACAACATGTACTTTTCTTCTAAAATGCAGTTTACACTGGAGTGAACTGCTTCTGGGCTCAGCATCTAAACTTGCACCCAGGACAGCAGCACTCTAAGTTGGGGTGGAGCTGGTCCAGTCTGGCATCAGGCTTGGGGGTCAGCCTCAGGCTCCAGGTAGCAGAGGGGCTGGCTGTGACATGAGAGCACCCAAAGTGTGGATCTGCAGGGCTAGGCAGGAGGCTGGGGTCTGGCCCCATTGCCTTGGCTGACAATTTATGCCTGGGTCACTGTTTACATGTGCATTTCACAGCAGTTAATAACTCTACCATGAGATTATACTGTCCTTGACAGTACTAACTTGTCACATAGTTAGGCAATTTACTGAGCCCTAATACCAGCACTTGTGTAACCAGTGACACTTTACTGCAGATCAAATTGCTCAACTCGGGTGCATCCAGATGAGTGCAGACCTTTGGTTCCCCAGGGACAAGTAGCAGTGGCGCACCTTGTGCCACAGCTGCTTGTCCCCAAGGAATGCCTATGCCATGTGCTCTCTGGCACATGGCAAGTTACCGCAGAGCGAGTAGGGGAAGCTGGCCCCACTATGCTGGCCCCAGCAGCCTTTCCTGGGATCCTGGGGGCCTTCGAGGGCTGCAGCCACCCTGATCCTGCCACACGTAGCCTGGCTGAGAACAACAGTGAGGCCCCAGCTCCCTTTTTTTTCCCCATGGGTTTTTTTGACCCCTGGATATCCACTGGGTGGTGCTGCATACATGTTTATGGTGCAATATACCGTATGACCACACCCTTCCACAGTAAAGTGCACATGTAAATGCACCCGGTTACTTACTATGAAGAAAAAATTATTTTTTCCTTCATTATCTTTCAAAAACAGAAGTTGCATGTTGTATGTGAAAAAATATGGTACTTTGGAGCTAATATTATCCTGAGATAAGAATTAACAACAGCATTTGGGGCCAAGTTATTAAAAGAGTAGATACTAGCATCATAGTCTGTCCTGAGGGAGGATATAGAGTGGGTTCCCCAAAAGAGACCTAGTAAAAATTAAATCACAGCTTGTTCCATGGCTCTCCTTTTTTCCATGGTAAAGAAAATTATGCCAGCCCTTTACCAAGTATAGATTACACTATTTTACAATGGTTCAATTGAAGCATTGAACATATTTTGAAAGAATATATTGGACGCAACATTCTGCCTATTGCTAACCCTTGTGTGCTCACCTTCCCTCCATGTGAGATGGAGAGTGGTGATTTTGCTCTGTGCTATTACTTTAAATCCAAATAGACTACTCAGGGTAGTCAGCAAGTGTGTTGTGCCCCGGGCCATCCCATACAAGTGCAACAGATGAGTAACAGTCTTGTCCAACACATGAACCTATATCCACATGCATAGAGCAAATGATTAAACACACGAGTGTTTGTTTGTATTATGAAAAGCATGGTTGGTATGCACAATTTAATACCCTCTTGTGTAGAGACTAGACAGTTCAGAACTGTCTTACAATGCAATAATACGGTGTTATTCATTTCAAATAATTTTCTTTAATATATGTGAATTTCTTTACTATATGTTAGTATTAAATATTTAATAGTTATGAAGTATTATTTTAGTATAATTTAAATAAATATTGTGGTATAAATATAGTCTTATATGTATAGCATTATTATTTTTAGTATTTTTGTGTTTTATACATTTAGTGTTACGTGTTTTTAAGAAAAAAAATAAAAAGTAAAATAAGTGTGAAAATATTGCCCAGACCCAATAAGAAGTCTATTTCATATTAGTAGTAATTACCAAATACAAAAGATATATTGATAATTCTCCTTTTCAGAACAATTCCATCATTAGAGTAGAAATGGACACAAATTAGAGCCTCAAAGTAATACTCTATAATTAGGGACTTTGAAATCCTGATTCAAATGTGTTATTTACCAAGCTTTGGAATCAGCAGTATCAGCACATACATGTAGAATTGTTGGAGACTGTAAGATAGCACAAGCTCAAATGTCAATAAGGTATAGAAAACAGTCCTTTATGGTGAATACCAGCCACACAAGCTGGCAGCTACTCCAGTGCCCATGAAACATCTGAATTTGGGAAGGTGTCGCTAGCTATTATTCCTTTGCTCAGGATATTGTGCACAATCTAACCCATATAATAAATAAAGCAAGTACCCAATTTGCATTGTAAGCAGAATGAAGACTGTTTAGAGGAACAGTTTGTGTGTGTGTGTGCAGAATAAATGGTTAGAGTAACACACTTATTATGTATGAGTATGTCGAATATGTATTCCATGCATATACAATTTTAAAAAGTCAAGTGGACTTTTTTATTTTTCATAATAGGCTGGGTTCAAGATCTTAAAACTTCATTTAGATACCTCAAGTTTAATAGAAATGGAACAATGAGCTAAAATATTTGTCTGCTGTGTATGCTATCTTGTTATGGCCATTTATTGTTTGTGACAAATACTGCTGTCAAAAGGAGTAACAGTAACTAAAAAATGACATACAATGATTGATTTCTAACCAAGATAGCAATCAATACTGGGATTATCACCGAGTTGATTTAGACTAGGGAACAATCTTTCATGAATTCTTTGATTTTAGAACCTGCTGTTAGTGATTACTACATAATGTTAAAAGGAATTGATATATAATGATCCTTTGCCATAATAAATACTGTTAATATACAATTCCCTCTTGTAATGTGGGCTAGCAGTTTTAACCTCACTATGATAGCAGGGTTTGGGTTATGACTTAGGATGTAGGCAGGAAGTAATGTTATATATGTTTTTCTTAAACATGAATTTACCTTTTTTTTTTTTTTTATTATTGCTTGTTAAAAACTCCTATAGTCTGCATAGTCAAATGTTAAAGAACAAGGGCACAAGCATGGACAAATAGCTGATCAAGAAGAACCCCAATTGAAAATGCAAAAATGTTGGTAATGACCCAGATGTTGAATACGTGCTTGAGAGCATGCATTCTTCATATTTTATTAAGTGGGCAGCTGCTTACAAAGGAAGATGACATGGGTAATCTTGATTACCCAACCACAAAAATGTGATTAGTCATTTGAAAATTTATATTAAGGCCATAAATTAAAGGTTGCATAGTGAAAAGAATGATGTTGATGTAGACCACTGGTGGCGTAAAGTTTTGTAAGACCTCCTACGTAAGGCTCCAAAGAACATTTCCTTTACAATAAAACTGAGCTGTTTTGAGAAGCCACTGTTAATTTATGTTAAAATTCTACTTGAGGAACAAAAATCATGAAAACCAATGAAAACAACTCATCAGTGTTGTCTTCCACTGTGTCTGGAAAATAAATCAGTAATAATCAACTTGAGTATGATATTGTTATCATCTTCAGCCTTTCCTTTCCTATGTCCTTGTGACAAGGTATTTAGCAGAATTTACACATTTGTTGGAATGTGACAGGGCCAGGCTATAAGCGCTTCTGCTGCGGCCTCAAGCTGGTGACCTCTGGACTGTCAACCATGTACCTTAGCACCCATGCCACTCCAACCCCACGATCTTCAGTAACAGCATATTACATTGAATTGCTTTGAATTAAGTGCACAAACCTTGGATTAGTGTGTACGATATCTTCTAAATTACATAGAGTGGGTTCTTTTTTTTTCCTCTTCCTGGTCTCTACCAGTCCAAGGTGATGGGCTGTCCACCAGAAATCTCATTAGATTTATATGATTCAACATTGATCTTGCCTTCTGATCATTTAGAGAACTACATCTGTTTATCTTATTCAGGGGTTGGCAACATCCAACCTACAGAGCCAGTCAACCCGTCCTGTGGAGCTTTGCCTGCACCAGGGCTGGGCAGCTTCCATCTGTGCTTTCTCCACCATCATCTCTCTTAACCCCTCCTCTCTTCTTCCTGGCTTCCAGCTAGTGGAGAGTGCAGTGTCCAGCTCTGCCTGCACCGCAGCCTCCCAGGTACAGGCAGAGGTGCAGCATCACCTCACCAGGAGCACAACTTCCAGCTGCCTGGCCCTGGCTCAGTTCCCCACTGGCTGGGAGCTGCACAGACAAGACATTTGGTGTGGGGGACTGAAAGAAGTGGTGGTGCAGACACAGCTCCCAGCTGCCTGGCCTCAGTGTAGGTGCAGGAAAAACCCCTTGCCACTGGCATACAGCCAAAGTCCCCCATCCCATATCAAGGTGCAGCCAGGTTGTTCTGGCCCATGGCTTGTAAAAGTTTCTGGCCACTGATCTAACTGATACTGGAGGAACTGTATACACTACATCCAAACTGTTGTGTTCCTAGATCTTGCCAAAAGTCTTCAAGCTTCCTCTGGAAGGTACTTTTATTCATACTAAGCAGAGATTTTCATTCAACATGGTGAATGATAAAATAATCCCTTCTCTGGAGGTTTTACAATCTAAACAGGCAAGAGAGATTAAGATGCAGAGAATTTCCAAGGCATAGACAAGTGCAGTGACTTGCCAGTGTCACAGAGGAAGTCACTCTCCAGGAAGGCTAAAGAATCCAAACTTCTTGACTTCCAGTTGAGTGTCCTAGTCACTAGATCACTCAGACTCCCCAGTGGGCTCGTCTACATGAGATGCTTATTGTGCAGTAGCCTAATAACACTGCACAGTAGCGTGCCAGTTGAAACCGTGCTAATAAGCTACTGCACAGTATTATTAGGCTAGTGCATGGTAACCATCACAAAAAACTGCACCAGTGCTACTGTGCAGTAAATGTAGTTACTGCACATTCAGTTAGTACTTCATTAAGGAAGTACTAAACTAAATGCTCAGTAACTACAACAAATTAATGAATGTGTAGCAAATGTGTTGAATTTTAACTTGGATGTAGTTGTGTCTCTAGAATACAGGAGTTACTTTAGAGATCAAAACATTGTGAAATTTCCACAACACCCCCATGCACATTCAAATGCACAGATTAAACTCTGGTAAGTACATCTGAAGAAGAGAAGACTCAGTGAAAGCAATCCAGCTATCACTAAATTATTATGATTTGCAGATGAGTTCATTAGTATAGCAACCAACCATAACATTACTCCCAGATTGAAGCTGAATGATATATCAACTAAGCTACCCTACTCCCAGGATTCAGTTCAAGTTGATTTTGAACATGCTAGTATAAAGTGGATTTTTGTGACATTGCATATTCTGTGAACCATGAAACCAATCATATTGCAAAATATCTGTAATCATTTTTGGGCACCGTTAAAGTTTGTAGAAAGCAAATTAGTTACAGTTGTAGAAAAATATTTTGAAATGTCAACAATGCAATCCCTTTGTTGATTGTAAAAGACATTTTCCATCTGGTTCCAAGCATGAAAATATCCTGACATGACCTGCTTATACCAGGGCTCAGCTGAACTGAAGGATAATATAATTCTGCAAAAGTTTCAGAACTGGGAAAATAGTCTGCTTCTATGAAAGCCCTATATGGCTTCCACTGAAGAAAAAAATAGAACTCCCCCTGACTGAATAGGACAAGACTGGGTCCTGAGTTATTCAGATATCACTATGATTAAAAAACAAAAAACATTGTAGCCCAGACCTATGCATGGCAATTGGCTGACACTGATGAAGAAATCTGGCCACGTTCCCATTTATAGATTATTGGGTTTTACAGTCAGGGTAAAGCTAGAATTAAATCCTCTGAAAAGATAAAACAGTGCAATAAAATAAACAGTTTATGTGAACTAAAGTTAATGAAAGAGATGCTTACCAATTGCAGAGAGAAAGAGGAAGGGAGTGAGAGCAGCTGCAATAATACCAACACACATTTTCCCTCATTATAGCTTAAATTATCTGAAACTGCAATATATTGCCTCCTAAAACATACACACAATAAAAGCCAATTACAAACAGTCTTTATAAAATGCTTATAAACACACTTGTGGTTCTCAAAACTGATTCTACATATACCTAAAAAGGGCATGAAAAGCTTGCTATCAGCCACCACAGTATGCACAAATGGATTGCAACAGACATTAAACTAGCCATTATAATATAATAGATAAAATCATGTCTTCAGATTGCAAAGTCACAAAATATGAATATTATCAATTTTTCCCAATCCCCTAACAACATAGAAAAGCATTATACAATGAATACTAAGAATGTCTAAAAATAGGGCATGTTATTCTATGAGGCTTTAGTTTTAGTTCAAGTTCAGCAATTGTTTGAGTCAGTATTCATATACTTGCTTGCATCCATTTTAGGTTATTCCTGTACAATGTATTCGTAGCTCTGGAAGGAAGGCAAGTCAGGCCTAGAACAAGCACCATTTTAATCGTGTCATTTTGGTGTATATGCCAAAAGAGATTTCTCTCATGTATCATCATTTTGGGATTATTTTGATTGTATTATACACATATTAGAATATTTGTTTTAACCAATATGAGTTTTTCAAGTAATTTTCAGGTCACCAAAACTGAATGTTGTTGCAGAAGCAGGTTACTTACTTTTAAAATTTAATTCTTTATAGCACCTGCTTCTTTTCAAATCTGAAATTATAGCACAAGAAGCTCAAGACACCTGTGGGTAAATATGCCTGGATAGGATAAAACAAGATTATGTAAGTAAAGATGTAAATAAATGTTTACACTGGTACGTATATAATGCCTTTTCACATCTATTGCATTGCGTAGTAAGTAGAAATAAAATTACCATATTTCACCACATACAACAACTACTTTTTTTTCCCAAAATCAGCTTCTGGAAATTGGAGTGCAAATTATATGCAAGAGATATAGTAAATACAGTTTTTACTCAAAAGGGGAAGTATGTGATCCACATGAGCAGAACAATGAACAGGCTGAGATACCTAGCTGCTGCTAGAAGGAAAGATCTTTTTTTCTTCATTCTTTCCTTCTGAAAGTAAGTGTCTCATCCCAGAGCACATCGCATGTGAGAAAATATGGCATGCTCTGATCCCATCCCTTTAGAGAGAGGAGTTTTCCTTAATTTTAACCTTTT
>NW_005842511.1:530702-544228 GCF_000455745.1 Alligator sinensis | reverse complement strand
GAAAGAGTGCTGGGGTCAGATGACCCAGCCTCATGTTTGTCCAATCTCAGTGTAGGACATTTATGTCAGACAGTTACATTTTTACAAATTTATTTTAAATTAATGTCATAATGCCAAGGGAAGGAGTCCTTAGCAAGAGTCAGAACACAAGCAAAGTATCTGTGGAAAACAACAAGAAGTTTTGTGCCTCAGAGTGACAGCCATGAAGTACAATGCCCCTGGGGGATCCCAGTCTTGTTGGAGGACACAGTTTAAAAGAAACTTAATAACCCCTCTTTTGGTAATGCAACATATTTCCAGTTGTATTGGCTAGTAACGAAGGGTGCAGATAATCATGGTTCCACTTACTCCCCATTTGTTTTCAGAGAGCAGCATCTGGCATGCAGCATTGTTCTCTCAATAGCATCCACCCTTACATGGAAGCACAGAAAAAGATTCCTTTCTTTTTCCCTTATTTTTTAATTTCACATCTTTAATCTTTTAATTAAAGTTACAGTTTACTCCAAAAATTCATAATGGACCATAATCTGAGCAGTGATTCATATGCAACAAGGGATTATATATTTGCTGTTGTATATATTTGCTTGCTTGCTTGCTTTCTCTCTGCAGTAAAGGAATGTCATACTGTTGCTTGTTGAGCAAGTGGGCCCTTTGCAAGCTGTTAAATATAAGCTACTTACCCCTACATGGAGACAGCCTGTTTTCATTACAAAACTCCCCCTGCCACCTCCTATCCCCCCTTCAACTTTCTTCTTTTTTCCCCCTTGACAATTAAAATAATTTCTGAGAAGGGATGTTAGCAACGTTTTATTAGGCACATTTTATTATCAATGAGGGTCTAATGAAAAATAGCACAAATGTCAGGTGATCTTTGAGCCAGATTATTCCCTTTCCCATGGGAAACAGCATGGGAGGGGGACCAGAAAGGGACAGCCTCTGAGATTCCTATGGTGAAGTTCCCAGATTCTTCTACTGAGCCTGGTGAGCAGAGTAAAATATTTCCCCACTCCCTCACAGAACAAGCAGACAGTCCAGTCTCTATAATGTATGAGTTCTGCACCAATCTTGGGGGGCAGATCCCACTCCCTTTCTCTTTGAATTTCTGTCACTGAAATTCCATTTGTATCAAACTCTTAGGATTTCTTCCACTGGCTGCTTACTAGGTGATGTCCTTGCCAGATCAATATTCCTTTACTGATTACCTACATGAGAAGGGAATGCTGGTTCCAAAAAGCTCCTAAATCCCTTTCCCATGCAGGTGTGTAGAATAGAAATGGAGGAACAAGGAGTAGATGAATAGCAGGGTCCATTCTTACATGTGTTTAGCAGTTAGTCTTAGGAAATATATATACCCTCTCCAGAGTAACAGGAGGGATGATTATCATTACCTACATTCTCCTTCTCAAAGTGCTTTAATGGTTGTACAGTATGCTGTTCCCAACACAATGCTGGGAAGAAAAGACAAAAACAGGCCTTTAAATAGGGGTTCCATGTCAGAGTGGGGGGCTCCTGGGAAAAGGAAATGTACTCTAGAGAAGTACATTTCCCCCTAACAACATAGTAGAGAAGGAAATGTACCCTTTGACAGGAACAGGAATAATCCACAACCTCCAAGACTTTTTCTTCATCCTTCCAAAAGATTTCGAGACCCTGTGCAGTGTTCAGGGACAGTGTAAAGTACCAAGATATTATCTTTACCCTTAATTTATACTAGGATTCCTCAACTCTGGAATAAACTTAAATCTCATCATTAATTTAACTGGTAAATAGCTACATTGTTGCTGAAACATCAGCTGGCTACATACATTATTAAAGACAAATTCTGAATTATCAGTTGCACATAAGTATTTCCATGAGCAATTTTATTATCTTTAAATGGGTAAAATTGAAAAATCCTATACAAAAATTAATTAATGCTTCAGATCTCATTGTAGGGCAGAATAAATAACAACAGAAGGGGAGATAAATTAAGTGCAAGGTGGTGAACCAACACATATACACATTCCCATAGTGCAGTTTGATACCAACTGCCAGGAACCCCTCTGAGGGAAAACTGCACTGCATTGCTATTATATTTTATGGAATTTCTTTTTTGCATGCCAAGGTCTATGGAACACAGCTGAGTTCCCTAATGTAAAACAGTCTGGCAGGCATATTTTTCTTTTCAAAAGTTTTACCATTTGCAGTAACATTTTTAGCTTTCATTCTAAATAATATTTCATATGAGGACATGGTATCAATGGGTAGAATATATTCCAATTGTAGTTCCACTTAAGTCAGTGGAGTTACTATAGGGAAGAATTCAGTATCTCAATGTCACTTTGGTGTCTACAATACGTGTTTCTTTCCTGAGGCCATATCTGTTATATTCAATCAGGTTGAAAATGGGCCCACTAGAATGTGGTTACCAAATCCTGCAATGCAAGTCAGAGAGAGGAGATGCAAATTAAGATGTGCCTGCACTGACATCCTCTGCAATTACTTTTATTGCACCAACCTCACTGGGCTTTTAAAAGAGAGGAAGGAGAAGGAAAGGAAACAGTAAGGGGAGTAAAAATATTTAATGAGGCTAAAGAAAGCTATTTGCACCAGGAAAATGTTGTTTGAAAATAAATAAAAATGGCACACTTCTAAGGTTGATATTAAATCATACATAGGCATACATTACAAGGGGTAACTTGAATATCTTTACCACAGAGTAAAAGGCAGTGCAGCAAAGGTTTTGATGTAACTGCTATGGTGACATATACCCAAATGTACAGGCAACTTACCATTTGCTTCCATTGCAGGAAGTAAGGGACTTCCCGTAAAGTACACAGTCAGCTCTCTGGATGGGCATCACTTGCTCCTTTTTGTACCTAATGTAATGTTGGATTATTCTTGCAGTGTATAGTGCAAGATATACTAGTTGGCTGCAAGAAGTCTCTCTGTTCCACAGCTCAGAGCTATCAATCTCTAAAAATCCATTA
The DNA here is from genome assembly GCF_000455745.1 of Alligator sinensis. NCBI lineage: Eukaryota > Metazoa > Chordata > Crocodylia > Alligatoridae > Alligator > Alligator sinensis. The sequence continues at coordinate 541,259 of NW_005842511.1, read as the reverse complement.
TTCCTCTTTCTTTATCTAATGATCAGCCTTTTTTATGGAAGCCAGTGCCATTTTAAAATCAGAGAAATTTCATAGATGAGATAGTTTTCCATACTGTAAGACAAGTCAGGAATCCAAGCTTGTGAGGATGTACTTGGCCTCCCATTACCAGATGGCTAAAGTCTTGGAAACCAACAATTGCACTAGCCAGCAGTTTCAGCTGCAGTTTGTGCTGTGCCAACAATTATCGCTTCAGGGGGGCTCCTCTATATTTGCAAGTAATGTTACTGAATAAACTCCAGTGCAATTTAAGCCAGAGTAAACTAATCCTGACATCATAATCTACACATGCATTTATCCACAGTAATTTACTACGCCGTTGGATAGTATCTGGGTCTGACAGGACTATCCAATGGTACTGTACAATAGTCTACATTGGCCCATTGGTCCCCTAGGTAAGGACTCCATTGCATATGGAGATGGTGATGCTTTACTGAACAGCAACTTAGTCTACTGCACAGTAAAGTGTATGTGTAAACATGAGCAGTTTATATTTTTTACCTCCCCTGCTACAGCTGGAACTAGGGAGCAACAAGGAAGTGGAATAGGATAAGGAGGATGAAGATGATGATACTTGAGGGAAGACTTTCTTTGGAACACCATTCCTGATGTAGTATTTTTTCTGAGACTGAGAAAATGTGGATTTATAGAAGAGGTTTGGGCTGCAGACTTGGAGTGATCAGCACAGTGGCTGAAGGACTTCAGGAGATCTGCATGGAAATTAGCCCACAGGGGTAGAGGTAGTGTACCAGTATTACTACGCACTTACAGTATTCAGCACTCCTGAACTACTGAGTTTACTGTGACAGGTATCACCATTGAGTCTGTCCCCCAACAAACCAAAAAGGAATCCTTTGCCTGCCCTCCTATCCTTGAAGGAATCTGGAGTGCAACCATGGAAATCATGAGTAACAAGGCTACTGAGCCAGATAGCATACCTGCTGGAATTACAAGACTGGTGGTGATAAGCTGTAACTAAGTCTCCATGAATTTTTTTTGCAAATTTGGAGCTATGAAGAGATCCCGTCAGACCTGAGGAATGCCAACATCATGACTATCTTCAAAGAAGGATATAAGTCTGTGTGTGGGAAATATCAAGGTATTGCCCTCCTTTCTACAGCAGGGAAAATACTTGCTTACATCCTCATGAACCATCTTCTATCTGTGGCTAAGGAAGTCCTGCCAGTGTGGTTTCAAATTATCCTGTGGGCTTTGTTAAAATATCAGGATCTATATGTGGTCTTCATTGATCTTACTTAAGGTCTTTGATTCCATCCATTGTGAAATCCTATGCAAAGTGCCAGCCAGATTTGGATGTCCTGAAAAGTACATCAAGGTGCTGTGGCTTCTCCATGACCAAATGACAGCAACCATTCTATGTAGTGGATCAGAGACTGAACCATTTGTCATCTGAACTGGGGTCAAGCAAGGAAGCATCTTTGCTCCAACTCTGTTCTCCATTTATTTGACAGTCATCCTGGTTGTCATTAAGGACTGCCTTCCTTCCAGAATTGACACTGAATGGACGGGGGCCTTTTAATCTGGTACCTTTTTCTGCTTGAAGACTAAAGTACTCAAAACAACCATCCTTGAACTTCAATATGCTAATAACAGTGCCATCCTTTTGCACACTGAGGAAAACCTCCAGACTGCACTGGATATCTTTGAGAACCCTATTGAACTATGGGCTTCTGTCTCAACATCAGGAAGACTTAAGTGCCCTATCAGCTTGCCATGGGCCATGAGTGTGACCCCTCCCCCCCTCAAATTAGCATTGAGAGAAAGATCCTGGAGGTAGACACCAAGATCCAGGTGTATAATGCAGTCATCCTCCTCACTCTCCTCTACAGATGTGAAATGTGACTGACCTACCTTCATCAACTCAAGAGCCTGGAGAAGTATCACTGGTGACATCTGCAGAAAATCCACTGCATCAAATGGGAAGATTGCTACACACCTGCCAGCATTCTTGCTGAAGCCAATGCTACCACCATTGAGTCAGTGATCCTCAAGTGCCAACTTTGCTGGACTAGACATTGTGTACAGATGTCTGGCTCTTAACTCCCCCAAAAAGTGCTCTGCTCCCAGTTTAGTTGTGGTCTGAGATCTTACAGCAGCCAGAGGAAATGGTACAAGGGCATATTGAAGGCATAGCTCAAGAAAATGGTTGCAGACGTCAAGAGCTCAGAGGAGATGGCTACTAACAGACTCCAATGGCACTGCAACTTCAACCAAGTGGCATCTCATTTTGAGGTAAAGTATCTTTCCTTCTAAACAGGGAAGTGAAAACAGAGGAAGGAAAAGGAGAGGAACTCCAGCTTACATCCTATTGTTCCCTGTGGAAAGATCTGCAACTTCTGTGGATAGATCTTTGGCTTAAGGATTGGACTCTTAAGTCACCTTGAGACCTATCAATGAGTTGTGGTGATATCATCCTTGATTGCCACTGCTGCCATCAATGATTTAAAAAGAATGAATTAAACAACATGTCCTCCCCAGCTTTAAAATTAGTTTATGGTTTTGTATCTAAACTATATAAAGCAAAATGGATTTAACTTACTTTTCTTTCAGAATTTTATTTCAGTCAAACTTGATTCTAAAACCACAAAATACAAAGGATGTAAATTGATGTGACTCAAACTGAAGAACACGTTCTTACAAACTTCTATAGAGTATCTTGTAATTGCAATTCATAAAAGAAAAAAATTAAATACTGAAGAGAAGTATGTTGTTATTACAGACTGGGCCTGGTTTACAAAATAAATCTATTGGGATTATTTCAGTCTGAAAATGAATAAAGAATACTGATTTGTAGTAGAAATGCTGATCGTCTTTTCTTATGTCATAGGCTCCATTATCTAGTTAACAATAACACTGAAGCTAAGGTGGATTATATCCAAGAGCCTTTTGCAGAGTGGGGGAAAAAACAATTAAAAAGTCCAAAAAACAACCCAGCAATAGTGAAAACATCTGTCCCAGATTAAATTTTGGAACTAAAATTACAAACGTGAATTACATTTTGAGTGGGCCTGAACATTACACTGCCCAAAAAAATTCAAGGAAGCAAACTAGGTTACAACTCCAATTCTAAAGTTCAGTTGTGCGTGGCAGCAGCAATCCTAAACTAAGTATGTGTGAAACTTTTCCAGTGTAGGAGAGAGGATCTTCTCAAGAGACAGGTGATCCTTTTTGAAGTTCCCAGCTCCTCACATGGGTCTGTCTGTTGCTATACTCCTATAGTCTTGTATGTTCACAACATATATCTGTCTAGCTCTTTGCACAGAAAGGGGTTCAGGGACTTGTGAGACAGTGTTATGGAGACTTTAGTCACTGCTTACCTAGAAAATCATATTAGTGTTGCCCTGTGGGGTCAGGCCAATGCTTAGAATCTCAATATTGCAATGTTAGACAGGAGGGCATGGTGTACAATTGCACATGCACATACTCAAAAATCAGTTGGGTGCATACACATACTAGGTGCATGCACCCACACGCTAGGCACACACACACCCACTACCAACTCAGGCACATACACACATCCAAAATTACCAGCGTATGCACATACACATATATTACCAGTTCAAGCTCATACACACTGAAAATTAGACAACAATCAGTTGTCAATACCCACACTCTCAGTATACATACACGGATCACTAATTTGTATATCACATACATGATGACATATATTTACCAGTTCACACACATACCATCCACCTACACATACACACAGGTGAGTTCCTAACTTGGATGGTATGGTGTGTGTATGTGTGTGCTTGAGGTACTTGGGATACCTGGGGGGAAGGTTAAAATGAGAGAGTTAAAGTGTAGGGACTGAAAGTTGTTGGGACTGGGATTAGAACTGGTAGACTAGAGAGAAGCTGGGCTGAGGAACTGAGGCTTGGGGTTACTTAAGGTCAAGTGGCCCCACGGTTACTCTAGGTCATTGGTGCTAGGGTAGAAGCAAGGGAAACAGCCCAGTGGCAAGGAGGAGACAGCTAGGAAAGAGAGAGGCAGAAACCTGGGAGATTAGGGGGCAGATAAGTGGTGGCAAGGAGGAAGCAGTCAGGAAACAGACAAAAAGCCAAACTGGGGTTTCAAAATAACAGGTTTATTAAACAGACAAGGCAGAGGTTTCCAAATAACAGTTTTATTAAATGAACTGTACAGCTTAATTCCCACACACATTCACACAATGGTAGCAGAAGAAAGAGACTCAGTGGAAGGGTTGGAGTCCAGGTAGGAAAGAGAAACGGAGTCCAAGTCCTTGGTTGAAGAGAGGGTGGGGGTGCCAGCTGCCTATCTAGGCTGGAAGGGGGTCCTCAATGGCCAGTCAGGGTATTTGTCTAGTAGGTGTTGTCCAGAGACGGTCTCTGGCAGGGCCTCTGGGTGGATAGGTGGTGTCGCATGGTGCTGGTCCAGATGGAGAGGGTGTCCCACTGGGTCTGTCTTCACTGCCCCCTTTTATAGCAGCAGACCTCCTATGACCCTAGTGGCAGGGGCATGCCTAGGCAAAAGGAAGCCCCTGGTGTGTTGAGCATGTGCACTCCTAGGTAAGGACATGCAGTTTCAGGTGTCTGTAATGGTGGGTTGACTGATTTCTGCAGCAGTCTTTGTCTTCCAAATCTTAAGCCAGGGAGGGTCAATGCAGGGTGATAGTTGGGTCATTGAGTTGATGGTTCGGTCATTTAGAGGGAGCTATTTTTACACCTACTGCCATTGTCTCTCAAGCACCCTCATTCATCCCCATTCATTCAAGAAACCAGTTTACATAGGAAGAATAGGTATGAGTCATAGGTTACAACATATTTACACAACAGGGCATGGGGAGAAGATGGGAACAAGATGGGAACCTGACACACAAAATGGATATTTGAAATCACTCATGCCAATCCACATTGCAGGCCTAAATCATACAATGTTAATGTGAAACAATAAAAATCAATGTATAAATGATAGGAATACAATATAATACAATATAAAACAATAAAAATCAATACAAACATAACAGAACACTATTTACAATATAAAAGGGGCTTATTACAATAATAGCATACAAGAACGTATCTTAGCTTACCTAGAATTACTTATAATCACTTATAAAAGATAGAGAGGGCAGAGAGAAAGTCAGAAATGATTAGGGGAAGGGGAGGGAATGTATTTTTAAATTTAAAAAAAAGAAAAATGGGGAGTTTGCTACATTAGGAAAGCACATTATGGACCGATTTTTCTGTGGTTAAAATCCACTGAAGTATATGGAGTTATACCAGTAGATATTTGGCCCTGTATCTTTAGTATACTAATTACTATAGTTTTTGAAATAGTGACTGACGGTCTAGTTTTACCTCATTTGCCTTCATGTCTGTTCTGCTCCTCTCAGTTGAAAATAAAAAAGACAATGACATCCAATTATCTCTTTGTGTCCTACAGTAAGGGCCTTGCAGAATAAAAGTTAATAGCCTACTACATGTTAAGTTCTCAAGCAGTGTATACTTACTGAACATCTTGTTAGGTGATTATATTCATGTGGCATATTAACCTCTTGAACACAGGGATAGAAAAAATGCAAAAGAGCAAGGAAACCTGCAGAGTAGAGACCAGAAAAACTAGATTCAGGACACCACAGATCCTTAACCAAACACATTATCTCTTGCATTTTCCCCCAGTAATACTAACTTGGCTGATTAACATACCATACTCCCTCCACTACTCTCCATCATCTCCCCCAGTATGCTTTCACATACAATGTTACCTTTAGATTCAGTCAAGAGAGCATTAATATAGAAACTGAACTAATTTGGGAACATGCCCCCAACCCCAACAGAAACACATCTTAAACACATCTGGTTACATTGAGTTGTACAGTGGAATATACATAGCTTTCTATAATATCAGTGTAACCTTTGCATTTCTGTATAGTGGGAGAGACATGGAGATCTATGTCTCCAAATATATGTGCCATAAGTTAAATAAGGATATATGTATAGTGGATAAAATAATGACCCTGTATATCATTGGTCCAGACTGTTGTCCAGACTAATTCTGAGCAATGCCAGACAAGTTTCGAAACAAGAGGTTTCATGGTAAGGACTCGGTTTGCTGCTTCAATAATTGTGCGAGTAAATACAGAAGTGCTTTCCATCTGCAAACACTCTTCCATCAATGTGACCCTCCCTACTCCTTGCAGATGAGAGGAAAAGGTTTGTATATGCCCAGCAGTGCCTGTCTGATCCTCTGTTTTTCTATTTTCCAAGAAGAGATCTACAGCCTGGTTGAAAATTCAATTTCAGGCAGTTAGTAGTGCTTTAATATTCATCACAGCTAACTCACTTTCAGCTGCAGACACTTTCTCCACCTTTCAGAAGAAAACAGAGCTCTGAGCATTTTCACAGTCTCCCTCATATTGCCTGCAAAAGGCCAAGTAGGCAGTGTGACAGAATCAAGTTTTTGCATAGATACTAGGACTGTGCAAAGCTTTGGTCCCTAATTTGATTCAGTGGAGTTTTGGCCCGATTCCGTGGCTGAATCTCTAGATCTGAATCTAATCAGTGGACCCTTTAATCTCTCCAAATCAAATCGGAACCCTCCAAATCGAGTTGGAGAGATTCAGAAAGATTCAGATAATAGGATATAGAGACAGTTTTAAATGTTTTTTCTACATACCTTTAGGTAGCAGGCAGCTCATGAATGCTAAGATGCTCAGGTGCATGTAGTCTCCCAAAGAAGCACAGGGGGCTCCCCAGTGCACTTGGCAGCAGACCCAGAAGTGGACCAGAAGCACTTCCAGTTCACTTCTGGGTCTTCTGGGGAGCACATGGGGGGGGAGGCCCACAACCCCGAGCTTGCGACTGGTGCCTCCTAGGTCTGGGGGGGTCACCTGGGGTCCCCCTCTGGCCAATTGCCAAGCTGCAGAGGCATGGTGGGGGGCCCAGTGTGCTCCCCAGCAGACCTGGAAGTGGACCAGAACACTTCCACTTCTGGGTTTGCTGCCAAGCACATGGAAGTTCCCCCCACACTCCTGTGGGATGCTCCATGTGCCCCAGCATCGCAGCGATCACGAGCTACCTCAAGCTATATAGAAAAAACTTTTAAAGCTGTGTCTATGTCGAATCACTGATTCTCCAAATCAGCACTTAATCTTTGGACTCAGCCAAATTGAATCAGGGACAGTGATCTGAATCAACTAATTAAAGCACTGTCCCTGATTCGGGCTAAATCTGAATCTGAATCGAATAGGACCTGCTTCGCACACCCCTAATAGACATGCTACAACCCTGAAGAAGAACCCCTCTTCTGACTCCTTTCTGCTTCAAAACCATGGGTCCAGGTTACACTGCAGAGCTTCAAACTCCTACATGCTCAAAATATCTGTTGAGCCAGGATATGCCCCATACCTCTGGACATTCCAGTCCCACACATTCTTTTCTCCCTTTATTCTTGCATATTCCAAAGAGTACTTGCAGTTTCACTGTAAAAACCATTATTGTAACTCATACATTTCCAATCAATAATCCTCCAGGTGCAGAGCCATCATGCACAGAAGTGCTATAAATTGAAAAACACCCTCCTAGGGAAACACATCAGGTCTTGATATGTGCAAACATGGGAGCTTTTGAAGTTATTTTGCTCAGGCTTCTATCAGGTATTCATCCCACATATAATGCTGTATGAAGAAATGTCTTTGGCATTTTTTTATGATTGTTGTTCTTCAAAAAATCTATGTACCCATCAATCTACCCACAATATCTATTTAATCTGTGCCAAAGATCCAACATTTCTGTCTATATACTGCATCTGAATATTACATTGTATTTTTCTCCCAGTGTCACCAAGCTGTGTTCATGGGAGAAGTTCCTAAATTAGGGACATATTATAGCTCTTCATGCACAGGTCTTCAGGGGTTGTGAGAGAGAAGGCTGAGGACTTTCTCATGAGGACTACCCAGCTTATGTTAGTAATAATGCATTTGCTTGTGTTTTGGAGCACAAGAGAGAAGTACCAGGTTGGCTGGCAGCAATGCAAAGCTTTTAGACAGGTCATTGGTGAAATGGATGAGAAGAGTAGTTAAGTCTCTTCCTCCTGAACACCAACTAATACAAGGAGGGAATAGCAAAAGGAGGTGAACATCTGAAGTAAGTGCCACTGTTAGGCAAATATAGCAGCTGCCATAGCTTCCTACCAGCTGTGCTGCTGCCACCACGTACTACAGCTGTGCGCTAGCTATGCTACTGTTGCCATGGGTACAGACCTCTCCATTTATGCCTCTGCTGCAAGCCATGATATCCCCAGTCCTTCAGTAGGCATTATACTTTACTCAGTTCTTCAGTAGGCATGTATTCCTTTACTATCATTCAAGCACTCTGGTTGATGCTAACCCACACACACACACACACACTTCAAAACTACAGCATCTTTTACCACAGATCACCTTCCTGTCCCCTCTCTCAGATCCCTTCTTGTCCATTAATGTTTGATGGACAAGAAGGGATCTGAGAGAAATGATGTAGTGGTTTTAATCTGATTCCTAGAGTCCTTGGACATCTACACTATACAACCAGCTCCATAGCTGGCAGTTGCTGATACCCCTTTTTTCAGACTCAGAAACATCAAGGACTAAATAAGCAAAAATCAATTTCCCCATCATAGGGAGGTCCATACATCTAAGTCTGTGTTGAGCCATATTGGAATGGGAAAGTTTGAGTATGCTTGTATTTTCATTTCTTTTGCTGGCCTATGTGTTCCAAAGACTGCCAGTTCAGTGTTTTTTACTTAAACAAGACTTAAAAAAATAAAGAAAAAGTAATGCAAGGACAGTATTGAAATCATAAGATACATGGAAAATAAAGGCATTGCTAAAAGAACAAATCTAAGGAACTGCTGTAAATTCAAGAAATCTAAAAAAAAGTACTCGAATATTGTGTTTTTTTTCATTTCTTGTTACAGTGTTTCTCAAAACAGAGTGAAACAATATAGATTACTGAAATTATCACTCTTGACTAAGCTGGGAGTTTCATTAATAGAAGGTGTATAGTTTAGTGAGCATTCATCCCAAGCATAAATCACCCTTATTATTTGTAGCTGTTTGATATGCAGCAAGTAAAAATTCCATGAAGGCCGGGTATTTATTTATTCATTTGTTTATCTATTTATTTATTATTTTAAATTTATTTTACATGTTTGCTCTAAAAAATCAGCCAATAAGTCCAAATTGCTGTCTGACAATCTGCAAATGTAATTGAAGTACTGCAGAGAATGTTGTGTGCTTGTATATATTTGTATATAATTAAAAAAACAAAAAAGCCTCATTCAAATATTGCTACACTACAAAAGCAAGGAACTTGAGAAGTAACACTGGAATTTGATGTAGATTTGAAGTCAGATCTTTGATACCTGGTGTTTGGCCCCTGATACAATTCAGGAGAAAAGCATGAACATAGTGCTAGATCACCTACAGACCACTTTCAGTTTGTAGGCTGTTGGGCATTGGGCTGTTCCAATATGCAAGGTAGAAAGCCTCTCCAGGGGCCATGACAGCAGCTGGAGTCAACTGGGCATACTGTCTCCATAAAAGGAGGAGATGAGAATGGAACTCAGCAGTGTTGTGAATTTCCATGCTTCTGCATTACAGCTAGAAGCCAACCTGTTCATTTATATGATTGTATTATTTTGTGATTTAAGTAAAAAATACTATTTAACAAATGAAATATACAGTGGCATGGATATGTACAAGAGTTGAAACAAGATATGAAACTCGTAGTTCAGTTTTGGATAACTCATATTTTAGCTTGTACAGTAGTTTATATACAATGGATATACAGTGGATAAAATCACTGTAGATTTGAAAGCTTGGTTTGAACTGTTTCAATTTGCATTATGTTACAAATGTAAGAAAAGTAGTAGTGAGGGAAGAGGACAAAAAAAAGGAAAAATAGGATCTATGGCGCAGGCTTCATTAGTAGTTACTATAGTTTCCCAGTCAAGGTTTTCTCTGATATTTCTTTCAACATGGAACTTGCCCTGGCTCTGTTCCTGAATTTGTTTTATAGCACCCTTTTTCTATGCAAATTTCCTCCTTCTGACCTTACTGCTTGTTTTTCTACTCTGAATTTCCTCTGAGTCTGAGCTTTCCCAATCAAAGCCTCATAATTCATTTTTATAATTGGATCCCTATCAAATAAACAACCCATAAAAGAGGCAGCATGCAGCCTCCGTTGGTTCTAGGGAATCAATTCCAGTCATATGAGTCAAACTTTCCTTCAAGCAAAAACCACCCTAAGGTAAATTTCATGGAAAAACCACTAGCTCTGTTCTCAGACACTAAAACAAAGTGACTAACAGGCTCAGAATCAGAGTAGAAAGCAAGCAGAAATTGATGGGTGTGAAAGTTAAAATAGCCAATGAAAAAGTAATCCAAACATTATACATACTGCTTTGTGTCCCCAGTCGAGACAGCTTGGCACTGGAAGCAATGAGGGTGAGGGTTGCTGTATTTGTAATTTATAGTAAAATTAATTCTGG